>NC_083586.1:10585000-10885000 GCF_027579695.1 Neoarius graeffei
ATTATTTTTATTATTTTCTCTTAAAGGTCAACTAAGTTAAAAAAAAAAAAAAATTCCACAGTGATCCAAATGTGTTTTCATGTATCCAGAGAGATACCTTACATTTCTAAGTGTGATTTTGTGAATGTGCACTAATTGCTGGAACGCGGTATTTCATCTGTTTTTCAGGACCCAAAGCTCCACCCTTCAAAAAATAAACTTCCGAGCACGAGATAGGTCACGCGACCTCGTGACGTATGTTTCAGAATAACACGGTGGCATAGTCGTTGCACCTGGACTGAAGTGTGGAAAGTAATTTGAGTTGATTTAGTTACTTACAAAGACTGAGTCCAGTGTTTTCGCCTACAGTCCCCAGCCATGCCTACTCGGTGTATAATCGCAGGTTGTGGCAATACATATAAAGACGGGCTAAGCTTTCATCGCTTCCCCAAAGATGAGACCATCAAAAAATTTGTGCCAAAAATGAAGTCGTACAGATATCATGGCATCCTCAGCAGGTAAGTTCATACCTCTCGCTAATCTTGATAACTCAGAATGTTGCTGTTTTCATGCTTATAATAGATAACATCACATTCAGTATCAATATTAACAGCATCAACAAAATCATTGTTTCTTTCCTATCATTTCTATCTCAGGATTCATTTGGCAGCACTACACTACAACGCAAACAGTGACAGAGAGCAGGCAAGGACAAGTAAAGGGGACCTACGCTATAGTATTCGAAAACCAAAGTACAAGCCAGGAAGTGCTTCAGCTAAGCCAGTCAAAGAACCATGCAACTACTGTAAGTCAAAGGTGGAAAATGCCACGTTATGTAGGTTATGATTTCCCCCATACATCTGTCACATATTGGCTTTGCACTGATTTGTAAAATGCTTTACCTAGTGTTACAAAACAGACAGCCCACCAAAACTAAAAGCAGTAATCTTCTTTTGAATGTTTGACATGTTTTTTTAATGTGTGTAGCCTATGTTGAGGAACTCATGGCTGATGTATCAGAGCAAGACTTTGACACTTCACCACCAGAGAGGCAGCCATCACCACCACCTTTGAGCAGCGGCCATGTGTACCCCCCCAAAGAGGAGATAATCCGATGCCATCACAGCCGATTTTCCAAAAAATGATTGTATTGTGCTGTATGTACACATCAGAGAAACTTTTGATGGGCAAATGTGTGCCATGTATGATCTTGTGCCTTTTTGGGTCTTTGAAAACTTTTTCAGTTCTGTTTCAACACCATACATATTTATTATTATTATTATTATTTTTGTTATCATTGCTGAGGTTATTTCAGGCAAGTGTTAGTGTTGATTATGGACATATAATGTATCCACACTGGATTGGGAAGGATTGCTGTGTGAATCCTTTTCCCAGGTCTTTGGACCTCTGGTTTGTCTTTGTTATAGGGTTAACAAATGCATTAGAACAAATGAATCTGATTCAAGTATACATTCAAACATCTTTATTTGCCACATTACACCACATCCTGGAAACCTGTATATTCAGTGGATGGGAATGTCTCCCGGATCTTTGTGACTGCACAGGATGGCAGTGGAACGCGAACATGACGGCCTAGGTACTTCCAGCACCATCTAGCCAGCTGCCGATATGCAGTATGTCTGAATTTCCTGTAAATTCAATGTACTTTGTGAATTTACTTTGTGTGTGGTTTTATTATTATTATTATTTTACTACAGTAGTGATGACTTTAGCTGCAGCAATACATGAAATCTCGGCACTTTTGTTACCAATCAGAATTCTAGGGGGACAACTCACTCATTTTCAGATGGATCCTGCCTTGCATGCCCACCATCACCGTTCGAACTACGGGGGTACTCAGGGGATCCGAGATCCCCTGAAACAGACATGAGATCCCTTGAAAACATCTCATCTCATTATCTCTAGTCGCTTTATCCTTCTACAGGGTCGCAGGCAAGCTGGAGCCTATCCCAGCTAACTACGGGCGAAAGGCGGGGTACACCCTGGACAAGTCGCCAGGTCATCGCAGGGCTGACACAGACACAGACAACCATTCACACTCACATTCACACCTACGGTCAATTTAGAGTCACCAGTTAACCTAACCTGCATGTCTTTGGACTGTGGGGGAAACCGAAGCACCTGGAGGAAACCCACGTGGACACGGGGAGAACATGCAAACTCCGCACAGAAAGGCCCTCACCGGCCACGGGGATCGAACCCGGACCTTCTTGCTGTGAGGCGACAGCGCTAACCACTACACCACCATGCTGCCCCCCCCTTGAAAACATGATTTGGGAAATGTTGGGGGGTCTCTAAAATATTGGCAAAATGATGTTTATTGACATAGCAATCATGTGTAATGGGAAGCATTTGCATACCCGAAGTGTTGTGGAAGATTGGTTGTTGACATGATTTCCAGTGATGCTTTGGTGCTGCTGTGGATTAGATGTGTTGAGTAACCTGACTGTTTTTGTTTTTTTCTTGCGTGTGGTATCATTGTTGACGCGAGGTTGTTTTTTGAACATGCCAATGCGGACACAATTTCCCCTGATGAGTTATGACTTCAGACGCGATGCGTGTGTGGAGGTGTGGAGTCCGCGTGATGTGCGTAAGATAGGCTTCTCATGCGTTTGGAGATCCACGCTCTGAGACAAGCGCAAGCGCACCCCCCCCAAGGGAAAAAAAGGGACCCCCCAAAAATATCGGCATAGTTCGAACACTGCACCATACTGCTGCACATACTGGTAGTGTGCTGTCTCCAGTACCCATCTATCCAGGCAGACTGTTTGAAAGCCTGGGTGAGACGTGATGCATTCTAGTTGTGCATTCTGTTGCTCATTGTAGGCTTGTATTTTTGCAGCCACTTCGGGGATCTCTCTGCAGCACACTGATTCGACGGCAGTCGACATTGATGCACAGGCAGAGCATGTGCACCTGTGTCACGGAATGAAAATAGTCAACCTACAAATCAGGGCTTTGAAATAACATCTTATCTGCTACACAGGCCTACACCTTTCGTGACACAATGGAAAACAATGCACAACACAATGTGTCCCTTTTATTTCGATCCTTATCGATCATTTCCACAAAAACTGCAGGGACTTCTTCAGGTACTTTCTGCATTGTATTCTGAAACATACGTCATCACCTGTTGTCCAATCAGAAAGGGATATTTTGTAACTTCACTTAAAATATACGATTTTGAGAAGAACAACTTTCTTACTTTACTTCCAAGTCAGGTTTTGTGTTTTTAGGTAAGAATAAACATATTATGAAAGTTAATTTTTTTTTTTAACTTAGTTGACCTTTAAGGAGGAGAGATACCGGTATTTTGATCTAGCAGTACTAAGAGCTTTTCTGTACATCAGGAAGCTCTCCTTCCACGCTAATTTGAACAGTACCAATTTTGTTTGATGCCATTTATGTTCCAATTTTTGAGTGGTCTGTTTTAAAGTGTGAGTGTCATCATTGTACCAGGGTGCTAATTTTTTGTCTCTGATCAGTTTCCTTTCAAGAGGAGCTACATTATCTAAAGTATAGCGGAACATTGACTCTAAGCATTCAGTTGCCTGATCAAGTTCTGCAGGGGCTGACAATGACCTAATCAAAGTTGATAACTCTGGGAGATCATTTATAAAGCTCTGTGCAGTAGGTGACGTGAATGTACATTTAATACAGTAGCATGGTGAGGTGCATATATTATTACTCAGACATATTTTGAATGAGATGAGATAATGATTTGAGATAACTTCAGACTGTTGAAGTGTGATATTTTCTACATTTAACCTGAATGTTAGTATTAGATTAAGGGTGTGACCACCATTATGGGTCGGTCCTATGACATTCTGATTAACCCCTACTGAATCTAAAATGGACACAAATGCTGTTTTCAAAGGGTCTTCTGGGTTATCAAAGTGAATATTAAAATCTCTGACAACTAAAGCTTTGTCTAAGGAAATAACCAGGTCCGAGATAAAATCTGCAAATTCAGAAAGAAACTCAGAATATGGCCCTGGGGGCCTGTAAACAACAAGCAACAGCATTAACTGGGTAGACCAATTTTCCGAGGCTACATACATTATGAGTATGAAGAACTTCAAAATACATTAAATTAATAACAAGGTTTGTGTGTTACACCTAGATCTTCTTCTTCTTCTTCTTGTTTTGGCTGCTCCCGATTAGGGGTCACCACAGCGGATCGTTCTTCTCCATTGCTCCCTGTCTTCCGCATCCTTCTCTACCACACCTGCCACTTTCATGTCCTCTCTCACCACATCCATGTATCTCCTCTTTGGCCTTCCTCATTTTTGTTTGCCTGGCAGCTCCATCCTCAACATTCTCCTTCCCACATGCTTTGCATCTCTTCTCAGGATGTGCCCATACCATCTCGGTCTCATCTCAATTAGCTTAATTCCCAAGCTCTGCACACGTGCTGTCCCTCTGATGTGCTCGTTCCTTATGTGGGAGAGAGCGTGAGTGGCTCCTCAGCCAATGAGAGGGCACGTCAGGTATGGAGGGAGAGTGGAGAGGCAGAGCGGAGTTGAACAAAGGGACTTATCAAAACATGGCGGCAAGCACCATGAGCCGGAGAAGTTTGGTGCGGTGAAGTTTTATTCTGTTGACAAGGAAACTTGTCATTTGCAAAGTTCGGATGTTGGAACGGTGCGAGTGGTGACAGCTGGCGAGCCTAAGTGGGAAGACGGCGCTGGGGTCCATGAACACTGGTTTGCTCCGATCCGAACAGGTTGAAAGTTTCCTTCATTCTCTCCCTCGCTCTCCTTCCACGGGTTTGTGAGTATACCCTGCCACCTGACTTCACGCAAAGCAGCACTGTTTTAAGGAGTCCTTTACAACTCCTTAAAGACTAAACATTTGTGCAACTGCTGGATTAAGTGCTATGGAACTGAGTAACGTCGTTTCATGTTGAGGAACTGTGCTCACAATTGCGTTTATGGACATTCGGAACTCCGTGACATTATTGCCTGTATTCTTACTTGTGCATGGTGATTTTGATTTGTACACTGTAATGTTGAAGGTCTTTCATTTATGTGGTGGTAGCCTTACTTTTGATTGCCAGAGTGAGTGTATTAAGGTGGGCTAATCAGGCTTATTTTGATTTTTGCAAACGAGATTTACTGTTTGATACTATTATTCGGTGTATCTATTAGTGCAGTCCCGGGACCCATAGGTGTGTTAATTGTGTTGTGTGAAACGCCTAGGTTGATATTGAAAATAAGAGAGTATTGGGTTAATAAGAAACTGAATGTGTTAAACTGCCTCTGAAGGCCCCTTTGTAACAAAAATTTAAGTGGAGTACTGAAGATTACTTATCTACTTTTTTTTAATTTCGTTTCATTATTTCTCTAAATAAGATATCTCATTATTTCATTTAACATTTGCTAGTACCCTTGGAGCTTAGAGCTCTAATAAAATAATTGGTTTATTCAAACTGGTTTCTTATTCTAAGTTGTGGGGTGGGAAACAGAGACATAACACACAGCTATACATACATACACACACACACGCACATATCTCAAGTAACTGCTATTCCTATACCAGCCGCTATCCCATTTAGTTCTAAGTAAACTCAGGTTAGTTGTCTTTAAGTGGGCCCTGCCCCTTACACTTATACTGTCCAACCTCGTCACTCCCATCGGAAACCTTAACATCCTCAACTCCGCCACCTTCAACTTTGCCTCCTGTCTCTTCATTAAGGGTACAGTTTCCAATCCATACATCACAGCTGGTCTCACTACTGTCTTATACATCTTACTTTTCACTTTTGCTGGGACTTTCCCATCACAAATGACTCCCAAAATCCTTCTCCAACTGCTCCGCCCTGCCTGCACTCTCTTTCTCACCTCACTATCGCAGCCCCCATTTTCCTGCTCAGTTGACCCCAGGTACTTGAATTCACCAACTTTCTTTATGTCTACTCCTTGCATCTTCACTACACTCTCATCCCCATTCTCACTGATGCACATGTATTCTGTTTTGCTACTGCTCACCTTCATTCCTCTTCGTTCCAATGCATACCTCCATCTCTCCAAACCCAACTCGACCTCCTTTCTACTTTCACCACATATCACAATATCATCTGCAAACATCATGTTCCATGGTGACTCTTGCCTCACTTCATCCGTCAAGCTATCCATCACTATGGCAAACAAGAAAGGACTCAAAGCAGATCCTTGATGAACACCCACCTTCACCTTGAACTATTCAGTTGTTCCAACTGCACACCTCACTACTGTTTCACTGTTCTCATACATGTCTTGCAGGACTCTAATATACTTCTCATTCACTCCACTCTTTCTCATACAATACTATAACTCATCTCTTGGCACTCTATCGTATGCCTTTTCCAGGTCTACAAACACACAACATAGCTTTCTCTGGCCTTCCCTGTAATTCTCCATGAACATTCTTAAAGCAAAAAAATTGCATCCGACGTGCTCTTCCTTGGCATAAACCCATACTGCTGTTCACAGATTGCTACTTCTCTTCTCAATCTCGCCTCCAATACCCTTTCCCATAGCTTCATGGTGTGGCTCATCAATTTTATCCCTCTGTAATTACTGCAGCTCTACATCTCCCTTATTCTTGTACCCGTATATTGGGACTAGCACACTCTTTCTCCATTCATTTGGCATTTTCTCATTCTCTAGGATCTTATTAAACAATCTCGTTAGGAACTCCACAGCCGTCTCACCCAAACATCTCCAAGCCTCAATCGGGATACCATCTGGTCCGACTGCTTTCTCAGTCTTCATTCTTTTCATGGCTGCCCTCACCTCATCCTTACTAACCAACTCTGCTTCCTGATTTGCTGTCTTCAATGAATCTGACCTTTTCTCTCTTTGATTCTCCTCATTTAATAAAATCATCAAAGTACTCTTTCCACCTTCTTAATACACTCTGTCAGCACATTTCCATTTTTCATCACTCTTACCTGCTGTACATCCCTCGCTTCCCTGTTTCTCTGCCTAGCTAGTCTGTACAGGTCTTTCTCTCCTTCTTTGGTCTCCAGTCTTTCATACAACTCCTGGTATGCATCTGCTTTTGCCTTCGCTACTGCTCTTTTTGCCTTCTGTCTCGTCTCTCTGTATAACTGCCTGCTTTCCTCATCTCTCTGATCATTCCAATTCTTCTTTGCTAGACTCTTCTCTTTTATAATTTCCTGCACTTTTTTGTTCCACCACCATGTCTCCTTGTCTTCCTTCCTCCTTCCCAATGACCACCCTCGCACCTTCCTTGCTGCCTCTCTTACTAGTACAGCAGTAGTATTCCAATCTTCTGGCAGACTTCCATTACCACTCAATGCTTGTTTCATTTCTTCCATAAACTCCTGATGTTCAACCTCTTTTAGTTTCCACCACTTAATCTTCAGCTCCACTATTTCATGCTTCTTCTTTTTCACTTTCAAGTTCATCCTGCACATGATCACTTGATGTTGTATAGCTACACTCTCCCCTGCCATTACTTTACAGTCTCCAATCTCCTTCAGGTTACCCCTTCTGCAGAGTATGTAGTCCACCTGTGTAGATCTTCCTCCACTCTTAAGCGTCACCCTGTGCTGCTCTTTCTTCTCGAAGTACCCCATATGTACTGACTATTACCAAATTCATCATCTTTGAAAAATCAACCACCATTTGCCCTTCCACATTTCTCTCTTACACCATATCTGCCCATCATGTCCTCATCTCCTCGGTTTCCCTCACCAACATGTCCGTTGAAATCTGCTCCTATCAGCATGCACTCCTCCCTCAGTATACTTTCTACCACTTCATCCATCTTTTCCCAGAAAGACTTTCTCTTCATTCTCACATCCAACCTGTGGGGCATACGCACACACAACATTGATTACCACTCCTTGAATCTCCAACTTCATGCCTATCACTCTATCGGACACCCTCTTCACATTAAATCACACTGTTGACCAACTCTTCCCTCAAAACAATACCAACATCATTTCTCTTTCCATTGACTCCATAATAAAATAACTTGCATCCACCTCCAATGTCCTTGGCCTTGCTTCCTTTCCACCTAGTCACCTGCACACACAAAATGTCCAACTTCCTTCTTTCCATCATACCTGCTCTTTCGCTCTGCCAGTCAGTGTTCCCACATTCAGTGTTCCTACCCTCAATTCTAAGCTCCTTCCCTTCCATCTTTCATGCTCTCTCCTAACACGCCTCCCCCCCCTCTTTCTCCTTCTCCATTTTGGCGCAACAGTAGCACACTTTCCACCGGCACCCTGTTGACCAACAGTACCGGAGGCGGTTGTTGTTAACCTGGGCCCCGACCGATCTGGTATGGTATTTCTCTTTTCATTCCGCATGTTAGATTTGGCACAGTTTTACACCAGATGCCCTTCCTGATGCAACCCTCTCCAATTTATCTGGGCTTGGGACTGGCACCAAGAGTATGCTTATGCACCCCCAGTGGCTGGATTGTGTTACACCTAGATAATCATTATAAATAACTGTGACGCCTCCTCCTCTGCCAGTTAGACAAGGCTGGTGTATGTAACTGTATCCAGGAGGTCTAGCTTCATTTAATGCTATATATTCATTTAGCTTAATCCATGTTTCTGTTAACACAGTACATTAAACTCCTGATTAGTAATAAGTTAATTAACCATTAGTGCTTTAGATGTAGGTGCTGGCAGCGGCTGTACCGTCAGTATGATCTAATTTTATATTGATTAGGTTACTGGAACAAACTGAGTATTTCTACTTTTTTGTTGAGCACGGGGAACAGACACAGTTTCGATGTAGCGGACCCTGAGTGACAACTCTGTGCAGCTAGCAAACAGTTGGTTTAGCCTATTCCTCTCCTTCCTAGCCTTGGCTCTGGATTGTCAGAAATTAACTAGGCCTGTTCTGAGAGTATGACCAATGCTGCAAGAAATGAGAGCAGCACCTTCCCGAGTGGGATGGATACTGTCCCATCATAACAGTCCAGTAGTGCCCTCAAAATTAGCCCAATTATCTATAAAGCCCACACTATTTTCAGAGCACCTTCTGGACAACCAGCAGTTCAGGGACCATAACCTGCTGTAAGCTACATCACCATGCCGCATTGGGATGGGGCCAGAGCATATTACAGCATTGGACATCGCCTTTACTAATTTAAACACCTCTACAAAGTTACTCTTAGTAACCTCAGACTGACAAAGGCATACATCATTTGCTCCTGCATGGATAACTATCTTTGAGAACCTGTGCTTGCCTAGGACCCTAAGATTACCTGCTATGTCTGGCACCCTGGCTCCCGGTATACATCTGACTAAAGCTGCTGGTGCCCCTAAAGGCTGAGCTAATTTCACATGCCATATGATAGAGTCCCCTATAACCAAAGCTCTTTCAGGTTTCTCAGCAGGTGCATCACTAAGGAGAACAAACCTGTTCAACATGTGATGCAGAGAGGAGTAGTGCTCCTGTGGGCAAGCCTCAGCAGTATCTTTGGCTCTACACTTATGCCGTCGAGTCGTCACCCATTTGCCCCACTGTAAGGGCTCTAATGACGGAGTTGGGGGATTACTAACTCCACCTAGGGCATCCAGACTTTCCCCTACAGAAACTACACTGTTCTCATTCTCACTGGCCTTCTCTAAAGCCTGGATACGTGCTTCTAGGACTGCAATCTTCTCTGTCAGAGAGCTAACTAATCTGCACTTATCACACATAAAGCTATCACTAGCGACAGAGGAAGAATGACTAAACATCCTGCACTCAGCACACTGAACAGGCTGAAGGTATGCCATGATGAAAGGATTCACATTCCTTAATCGAAGATCTGTTGATATTAAAGCAGATCTGATGTGGGTGGCCTCCGCTTGTGGTCTTTACACAGGAGGAGAATAAAGAAAGCTTCTGGTCTTGGCATTCTTCCAAAAAAAGGGAAAAAAATGGAAAAAGGAAAGCAAAAGTGGAAAGTACAAAAATGAAAGCAAAAGTACAATAAAAAAAAATGAAGAGGATACTGGAAAATTATTTGTCAAAAAAATTAAAATTAAGATTAGTGATTAACGCCAACACTCACGGAAAAAAGACTTGTCGCAAACAACTCGGAAACCAGGAAGTGCGTCGCACAGAATGCGCATGCACAACCAATCTCTCACACACACACATCCATATCAACAGTGCAGCAGTGGAGCATGTGACCAGCTTCAAATTCCTGGGGATCCACATCTCGCAGAACCTCACCTGGACAACCAACTGTTCCAACCTAGTCAAGAAGGCTCACCAGCGTCTCTTTTTCTTGAGGACTCTGAAGAAAAAAAAAAACATCTCTCTTCAGACATCCTGGTGAACTTCTATGGCTGTACCATCGAGAGCATTCTAACCAAATGTATGACAGTCTGGTATGGGAACTCCTCTGTTTTGGACCGGAAGGCACTGCAGAAGGTGGTGAAAATCACCCAGCAGGTCGTAGGAGCCTCACTTCCTGCTATTGAGGACATCTACAGGAAGCGACATCTCAAGAGAGCCATAAACATCAACAAAGACTCCTGCCACCCAGCACACAAACTGTTCACTCTCCTGCCCTCTGGAAGGCAATAGAGGAGCCTTCAGACCAAAACCACCAGGTTCAGGAACAGTTTTTTTTTTTTCCTTCAGCTGTCTCACTACTGAATTCCGCCCCCCCACACACACACACACCCGACCAAACTGAATTGACGTGAACTGACTTCACTGCACTAAATCACCATTTGCACTACTGTCTATTCATCCCACATTTTGTATATACTGCAAATATCTATATCATACCATTGCACAATTCATATTGTACATTTGTACATACTGTAAATATATCATTATACCATTCCATACCCTGTAATTTCTGTACATTTATATTTGTATATTACATTTATGTTATTTACTGCTATGCACTTCTGGTTAGATGTAATCTACATTTTGTTGCCTTGTATCTGTGACATGTGCAATGGTAATAAAGTTGAATTTAATCTAATCTAAAATGATATCCTCATGCTGACTGATCTAATGGCCCGACAAGATCCATACCAACTCTCTCAAAAGGGGTCTCGACTAGAGGGAGAGGGCGCAAAGGCACTTTTGGAGTAGCCACAGGATTTACTAATTAGCATTCACAGCACGCCACACACCACCAACGAACATCCCCACAAATCCCTGGCCAGTAGAACTGGGCCATTATTCGGGTTAGTGTTTTCTCCTGCCCTAAGTGTCTGCCCATGGGATCAAAGTGAGCCACATGGAATACGAGTTCCCTATGGCTTGTTGAGACTAAACAACTGGGTTAATTGTTCACTGGTTTGATTGTCCTGCGTCACTCGATACAGCCTATCCTTAATAATAGAAAACTATGGGAAGGCGGGTGCCGCATTTGGCTGGAGAATTTGACCAATTGATTACTCTCACTTGGTCAAATGCATGACGCAGAGTCTCATCTTGTGACTGCTCTAATGGGAAGTCCTTGAGGGAATCCCCGAGATAGGATGGGGCAAGCTGCACCTCACTCCTTGTATTGCCTTGATGCAGTGCTGACGTAGACAGCTCTATGACAACTTCCTCAGTCAGTCAATGCCACACTGGGATCTTCCCATGATGTATTAATGCAGGACCCACCCCTTACTATGTGTTCCATCAATCCTTTGAACCCCGGCCAATCAGTCCCCAAAATCACTAAGTGGGTGAGACGAGGATTAACTGCCACCTTTATTCTGTGCTTTTCTCCCTGAAATAGAATGTGGACGGACACTAATGGGTAGTTGTGAACAACCACCGCCAGATGGTCTTCCACGAATTTGATGGCTTGTTCCAGCAACACTGGGCAATGAGACTGGATCCACTCCACTGTTCCTTCTGGAAGTCATGCAGTGAACTGTTCCAGTGTCACCAGGTCGATGATTGATTCCCTTGTCATTGCACTCATCTGCCCTCAGCCACTGTCAGCAGGCATCCTGGAGCTGCTGGCCATTCAGCAAACGGCTGGCCAACCTCCTCCAATTTCAGCCTCCAGAAGTGCTGATGATGTTTTTCTGGGGAGCGGCCAACACGGTGCAGGATGGCTCACTTCAAGTTGGTGTATATGAGCCAGCTGTTGGTAGGGAGCTGCTGCACGCCAAGCTGCGCCTTGCCAGTCAATAGCTAAAGTAGGCATGCTATTCGCTGTGCAACCGGCCACCCCCATGCTTCAGCTGCTTGCTCAAAGAGCACTAGGAAGGCTTCCGGATCGTCATGCAGGCCCATCTTCATGAGGGTGATGTGGGGAGGGTCCACTGCAGTGGCTGTCGAGGACCCCGCTGACACTAGCAGGTGCCGGAATGCCTGGTGATCTTCCTGCTGGGCCAGCATCAAGGCTTTGAAGCATTGTCCTTGCTCCTTCCAGAGGGTGATTAGCATTTGATGCTGGTTCTGCTGAGCAGTAGGAAGGGCATGGATGAGATCTTTGAATGGCAAGGACTCCATGGGGTGGTTCCCTTCTGTACTCCCGGGTTTCTGCACCACTGTAACACTTCCCCGATGTGGGTGGAGTACAGAAGCACGGCAGGTGGGATATGATATTCACACACACATTTATTTAGGCTTTTGAGCTTCACTTGCTCACTCTAGGACACACACACAGCCATGTTTTGGTCTGGGGAGCTCTCTTTTCTCTGCTCTCTCCTTCCTTTTCTATGTTCCGCCATCACTGCAACAAACACCCATACACATATTATTTGACAAAAGGTATAATGATTTGGCCACTCTCCTTCCCTGACTCCGTCCTCCATTCATAAACTGATGCTTGGCCATGCCCCCACTGCCACATGCACCATGTCACAAAGCAAAAGCCATTTCAAACTGTTTTCATAAACATCACAATGAGTCAAGTGTTCTTCAGTGGCCTTTTCAGTCACTGGATCTGAATCCATTAGAACACCATTGGAATGTGGTATAATGGGAGATTTGCAGTATGAAAGTGCACCTGATGAGGAATCCATGCCATGAAGAACTCAAGCTGTTTTGAGAGCAAAGCGAAACCCTACCCAGTATTAGTATAGTGTTCCTCATAAATTCTCTGGTGAGTGTAAATGGAACACTTATTTAAGCATTAAGCCTTGCATATGGCTGGTTGTTATTGAGATCTATCTATTGCTATTTTTCTCACCAAACCAGTTTAAGAGGAGTCAAGATAAAGCATGAATGAAAAAAAGGAAGATAAAAAGTGATGGGCATATTTAATGAAGGGTGATCAAAGGTAAACTCAAGCAGAGCTTTGAATAGATAAAATCTTTCCTCTGAGGCATAGTAAATATTTTTAGACTTTTCTTTGCTGAGGCCACTCACTATATAATAATAATAATAATAATAATAATAATAATAGAATGTGGGGCATGAAGACCACAACCAACCCAATGGTTATGGGAGCTCTTGGTCCGGTTAAGAAAGGGATGGACAAAAAGCAGGAAACTAAGGAAAAAATAAATAAATAAAGTTTGCATGCATTGTCATAATAAAAGTACATCCAGGTAAATTAAGTATCAATGTTCCATTATTTTTGAAAATATCCAAATAATTGGGAACTAAGCAAATTATTACTTTTTATGTTCATATTTTTGGTTTGACATTAAATACACAACAGGTTTTTGTTTGTTTGTGTCTGAAAAAGCCACAAAGATTAAAATTATTTTGAACGGAATACACCTTCTTGAAGCACGCTTTTAAAGCCTATGATTTTACATGAATGTTACAGGATACTTAATTTTATTTTATTTGGAAATTATTTGAAGAGCATCACTGGACACCATTAGAGGATAATGTCCCATAAGGACAGACATTATCTGATCCATTTGTTTACAATTTGGTGCATCTTATAACTGTTTCATGTTTTTTCAATGATTTATCTGTCTAAACTTGGTCAAGAACAGATTTTTATCATAAACCAAACTGGAGAGGAAAAAAAGGGAAATATAATATAAAGGAAAGGGGCAACAACTGTTAAATTCCTAATATCAAGACACTCCTGAACCAGAAACAATGTCAGAAGTGTTTTACCTGAGCTAGGAGAGAAAGAACTGGACTGTTGCTCAGTGGTCCAAAGTCCTTTTTTCAGATGAAAGTAAATTTGGCATTTCATTTGGAACTCAAGGTCCGAGAGTCTGGAGGAAGAGTGGAGAGGCACAGAATCCAAGATGTTTGAAGTCCAGAGTGAAGTTTCTGCAGCCTGTGATGATTTGGCATGCCATGTCATCTGCTGGTGTTGGTCCACTGTGTTTTATCAAGTCCAAAATCAATGCAGCCATCTACCAGGAGATCTAAGAGCAGTTCATGCTTTCATCTGCTGACAAGCTTCGTGTAGATGCTGATTTCTTTTCCAACAGGACTTAGCACCTGCCCACAATGCCAAAACGACTACCAAATGGTTTACTGACCATGATATTACTGTGCTTGATTGGCCTGCCAACTCACCTGACCTGAACCCCAAAAAGAATCAATGGGCTATTGTCAAGAAGACGAGAAACACCCGACCCAAAAATACAGATGAGCTGAAGGCTGCTATCAAAGCAACCTGGGCTTCATTAACACCTCAGCAGTGCCCCAAGGCTGATCGCCTCCATGCCACACCGTATTGATGCAGTAATTCATGGTAAAAGAGTCTCAACCAAGTACTGAGTGTATAAATGAACATGCTTTTCAGAAGTTGGACATTTCTGTATTGTAAATGTGTTTTGATTGTTCTTAGGAAATATTCTCATAATGCAATACTGGATTTCTGATTTTCATGAACTATAAACCATAATCATCAAAATGAAAACAAGAAAGGCTTGAAATATTTCACTTTATGTGTAATGAACATAGAATATATTAAAGTTCACCTTTTTGAATTAAATTGTGGAAAAAAAATCATGATACTCTAATTGTTTGAGATGCATTAGTATGCTAGGGATCTGGACAGGAAACTATGTCCAATAATGGAAACAATGTGGTTGTCTGCCCAGGCCATGGAACAGTGGACTGGCTATTTACTCATGCACAAATTTGTGATGAGTATTATGAAGTATACAAATCCAGTTTACATGTGTCTTCTGGATTTGGAAAAGGCCCATGATCATGTGACAGCCATGTTACGTGTGTCTTTGGCCATGTAGCACATTCCAGCTCATGTCGGCTCAGCAGCTGCGATCAAATGAAAACCCAAGGATATCCCCCTCCAGGCTGGAAGAGACTACCGAACATCCAAGATAGATATGGGTACAATAGATGGGACACCATTTGGCTTATTTCAACAATGGAACCTTGGAACAATGGCCATACACAATTGCTGCTAAATCTCAGTTGTTCATTTGTGACAATGGATGGATGATATGATCATGTGTCTTTTGTTGTGGGAGGTACTGCAGGAGTATGGGGTATCTGGGTCACTATTTTGTGTGATGTGGTCTCTGCATGAGCACAGTGAAAGGTGTGTCTACATTTGTGGCATTAAATTGAAACCATTTGAAGAGGGTGTCTTGTCTCCACTCCTGTTTGTGGTTTTCCATGAATCTAATATCAAGAAGCAGCCATATTCAGTAGATGTTCAGTATGGACAGCAAGGAATATGATCCCTGTTATTTCCAGATGATATTCTGGCAGTATCCAAACTGGATTTCCACACACACACTAAAACGTTTTGAATTCAGTGTCTGGGATGGAAATTAGGGGTGGAATGGTGGTGTAGTTTGTCTCATCTCATTATCTCTAGCTGCTTTATCCTGTTCTACAGGGTCACAGGCAAGTTGGAGCCTATCCAAGCTGACTACGGGTGAAAGGCGGGGTACACCCTGGACAAGTCGCCAGGTCATCACAGGGCTGACACAGACACCCATTCACACTCACACCTACAGTCAATTTAGAGTCACCAGTTAACCCAGCAGTTCCCAAAAAGTGTGGGTCGCGACCCCTTTGGGGGGTCACGGAGGGACTCCAGGGGGGTCGCGGAGAGACGGGACTGTTTGCATCACACAGAAAAAAAAACGGGCATTGGAATGTTTTGAATGGCGTCGGAATGTTGGTAATGCGTCAGTGTATAGCTGCCACGGTCATTAGAATTCAATTGCTTCCTTTCACTCAGTAATCGCGCTCCGCCCTTGAATATTAATTCCATTCAATTCATGCTAAACCGCCAATCTGTTGGATTGCTCCGATATTATTGTTGTTATTAGCAAACCCTCCTCCTGTGAATACAAACTGTATAAAACAGGTCCCTATTTTGAGATTCAGAACAAAACATCGGACGGCGACTTTATGACAACATGGACAAGTTTCTACGCGTGCTTCCTACAAAACACAAGGCTGCTGCACAGGACGAGTTCCCATGCACTTCGGCAGTGAAAAAGATAAGGCGGTATGATGATGCATACATCGAAATGGGCTTTACGAGCACATTGGTGGGTGGTGAGGAACGACCACACTGTGTTCTCTGTCTGAAGGTGCTGGCGACAAAGTTTAAAGCCAAACAAGCTGAAGAGTCACCTGGACACGGCACACCCCGAGCACAAGGACAAGCCAGTTGAATTCTTTCGGTGGAAACTTTTGAACTTTCAGGCACAACGGGTGAACTTCACTAAAGTTGCGTCTGTCAATGTCAATGCCCAGCTTGCCTCCTACAAAGTGGCCTACCTCCTTGCGCAGAGCAAGAAGCCACACACAGAAGCGGAGGAGGTGATCCTGACCTGTGCCATTGAAATGGTGAGGACCATGGTCGACGAGGCAACAGCAAACAAGTTATGGGCGATCCCCCTCTCAAATAATACGATTGGAAGACGCATACATGACATCGCTGGCGACATTGAGGAGCAGCTCACCGACTGAGTACGTGCAAGCACCCGGTTTGCTCTGCAGGTCAACGAAGCCACTGACAGCAACCGAGACTGTTTATTAATCACGTACATCCGTTTCGTTGATACAGAGGGCATGAGAGAGGATCTGCTATTCTGCAAGGAGGTGAAAACACGAGCCACTGCTGATGAACTGTTCCAAGTGATTGACACTTATTTGCAAGAGGCAAAATTGAAGTGGGAGTGCTGTGTTGGAGTGTGTACGGACGGGGCTCAGGCTATGGCTGGGAAGCGCAGTGGGCTACAAGCGCTCATAAAGCATGTGTCCCCCAATGTGCAGTGGACCCACTGTATGATTCACCGAGAAGCATTGGCATCGAAGCAGCTGAGTCCCGAACTGAACAAGGTGATGACGGACGTAATCGCCACTGTCAATTATATCAAAACACGCGCTGTTAAAGCTCGACTCTTTGCTGCTCTCTGTGAAGAAATGGGCTCCAAACACATGGCAGTTCTGTTTCACAGCGAAGCGCGATGGCTGTCACGTGGGAAGGTATTGAACAGGGTGTTTGAGCTGCGAGAGGAGATACGGATTTTTCTCGAGGAGGAGAATCATGCACTGGCACTCTGTTACAATGACGAACGGTTCCTGATGACAGCTGCCTACCTCAGTGACATTTTCCAAAAACTGAACGAACTGAATCTGCAAATGCAAGGACCCAACACCCATCTCCCTCAGCTTGTTGCTAAAATGCAGTCATTTACAAGGAAATTGGAACTGTGGGGAAAGATGATTGAGGAGGGAACAACAGATTGCTTTCAGAACTTGCATTCATTTCTCCATAACACCAACAGTCACAACACAATCATGCCATGCATTCGTTCACACATTTTTGCCCTCCAACAACATTTTCAGAGGTACTTTCCTGTTATGGATTTGGCACACTATGAATGGATCACAGACCCCTTCAATACAAGGCCACCTGCTCATCTCAGTGTTACTGAACAGGAACAGTTCATTGATGTGACCTCAGACATAGGATACAAACAGCAGTTTAGGGCCAAGTCACTGTCTGCCTTTTGGATTGGGGTGGAAAAAGACTACCCACTGTTGGGTGGAAAGGCTGTGGCCATACTCCTCCCTTTTGCCACATCCTACCTCTGTGAGGTGGGCTTTTCTGCAGTGGCCTCCATCAAGACCAAATACAGGGCAAAGTTGAACATTGAAAACGAACTAAGGGTGGCGATCTCACAGTTATCACCAAGATTTGAAAAACTCTGTACTGAAAAGCAAGCACACACAAGTCACTGAAAAAATATTCTGATGTTCTGTGTAATGTTGTTTTATTATGATGTGCAATGCTCTTTTGTGGATAATGCTCTTCTGTGAATAAAAAATAGCAACTTTAATATCCGTCTGATTATTATTATTATGGTTATTACTACACACTGCATAATGGGTGGTGGGGGGGGGGGTCGATGTCAGGGGGTCCCAAAAATATTCTGAAGTCCAAAAGGGGGTCCCCAGCTAAAAAGTTTGGGAACCACTGAGTTAACCTAACCTGCATGTCTTTGGACTGTGGTAGAAACCGGAGCACCCCGAGGAAACCCACGCAGACATGGGGAGAACATGCAAACTCCACACAGAAAGGCCCTTGCCGGCCACGGGGCTCGAACCCGGACCTTCTTGCTGTGAGGCGACAGGGCTAACCACTACACCACCTTGTTGCCTGGTATAGTTTGTATATATACAAATTATAAGAAAAGAAGAAAAAAAAATAAGGAAAACAGACCATGTTTCAGATCACAGTTATGAAATGAAAGTAGTAAATTAATGTACTAAGCTATATAAGCTACTTTACATCTACAGTATATTGAAGACATCAAAACTATGAAATAACGTATGGAACATACAAAAAAGGGTTAAAACTACAGAAATGACAGTCTATAATTAAGACATGGAGCATCTTTTAATTAATAAAAAATAAAGAAAACAATTGAATTAGAAGGTGTGTCTGAACTTTTGAGTGGTAATTCAATACCCTACTTAATTATAAAAAAAAAAATTGTCCATATCCATCCATCCATCTAGTGTCTATACCACCTATCCCACTCATGTTGCTTTTTCATGGGCAGTAGAAACAAGTTGTGCCTGGAACAAGTTGCGCCCACTTTTCTTTGTGTTTACATGCTCACTTTCTTTTGGTGGCAGACCATAAGTTAGATAGGTGAACACAAAAGTGCTCATGTTCAAATCAGTGATCATAAGCAAAATGGCAGGTATACTTAATTGTTAATGTCTCTACATATTTTGTAATTAAAGTATTTTAGCTTGTTTTTAACTTGCTTTATTGTCCTCTCACTGCTTGTTTCTTGGTTTAAACATTTGGTGATTCAGTGGTAGGTAAAATTGGCTCATCGTGGCCCATTTTTTCCAAATCCAGCTGGATATCTGCATTTCCCCACAACTTGATGAGGGTGGGAACCTCGTCTAGTCCGGTTGTCACTGCAATTGCCTTGGGAATCACTTGAATCCATTGTCTAAAGGCAAAGTTTGATAAGCAAAAGCACTCCTGAAGAACCGACCATTGAATTTTCTGCAAAACGGTTTTGACCGGATGATAAAAGACCCAGATGAACATTACCACATATGTGTAAGCCCTTCTACTTGCCACCGATTGTATTTCGACAGTAAGCAGAAGCAAGTTGCGCTGGAACAAAATGTTCCACAACAAGTTGTGCCACCTTGAAAAGGGGAGCAAGTTGCACTCACCATTGTCAAATTGTTCTGGAACAAATTGAGTTTAGATGGGCAGTTGCACCAGGGCAACTTGTTCCAGCACAAGTGCCTGAGTAAAAGCATCTTATGGAACACAGGTGAACTGGAACCAATCCAGCTCTTTGGGCAAGAGCCAGGGTACACCCTGGACAGGTCAGCAATCTATCGTGGGGTTAACACCAGCTATTCAACAAACAGCTATTGAAGAAACAGCTAACAAACATCACAAATTCCCTCCCCTTAAACTGAGTTCATGATTTTGCTCAGTAATTTTGTTCTGTCTCATCTCTGCGTCATCCTGTGTGTTACTTTGACTGTGCCTGTCTCTTTTGTGTTAAGTCCTGACTTAGCTTACAGTGGATATAAAAAAGTATACACACCCTGTTTTATATATATATATATATATATATATATATATATATATATATATATATATATATAAAAAATATATTCCCCCTAACAGATTTGTTTGTTTTTCAATTGAATTGTACAGATTATAGGTCACATTAAAGGTGGGGAAAAGTTTTTAAATCATTTATCGTGGTCCCATTTTTTTTTTTTTTTACATCAGAAAAACCTTTCATTTCTGCAACCAGCTTATTTTACTTATTTATATATATATATATATATATATATATATATATATATATATATATATAAAAAAGTAAAATAAGCTGGTTGCAGAAATATGCACACCCTTAAACTAATACTTCGTTGAAGCACCTTTTGATTTAATTACAGCATTCAGTCTTTTTGGGTACACACCTGCCATCAATTAAAATGACTCTGATTAACCCCAAATAAAGTTCAGCTGCCCTAGTAGGATTTTCCTGACATTTACTCAGTACATGGCATTTGCATCCTCCCGAAAACGCCATGGTTCACAGAGAGCTTACAAAGCATCAAAGGGATTTCATTGTTGACAGGTATCAGAAGGATACAAAAAAAATAAAAAATTCTATGGCATTACATGGAGCACAGTAAAAACAGTCATCAAGTGGTGGAGAAAATATGGGACAACAGTGACATTACCATGAACTGGACGTCCCTCCAAAAATTGATGAAAAGATGATGAGAACTGGTCAGTTAGGCTACCAAGAGGCCTACAGCAACACTGAAGGAGCTGCAGGAACTTCTAGCAAGTGCTGGTTGTGTACTACATGTGACAACAATCTCCCCTTTTCTCCATATGTCTGGACTATGGGGTAGGGTCACAAGATGGAAGCCTTACAAAGAAAAACATCCAGGCCCAGCTAAATTTTGAAAAAAAAAAAAAATCACATCAACTCTCCCAAAATCATGTGGGAAAATGTGTTATGGTCTGATGAAACCAAGATTGAACTTTTTGGCCACAATTCCAAAAGGCATGTTTGCAGGGGTAAAAATAACTTATTTCTTGCCGGTACTATTATTTTGAGTCATAGTGCGCACGCGCAGCGCGTGCCGAAAAATACACCTAATTATTTATTATTGTCTACTTATCAAGCATTCACTAGGACTTTTTAAAATCACTCAGTAGTACTAGTATAGTACTTTTTTAATCACACTATCACCCTTTCATCCACCTGTATCAGTTTTTGATTATAAATAAATTGCAAACATCATTTCAACAACACAATAATTTTAATAACGTTTTTTTAGCTGAACAGTTGAAAACTAACTTTTCATTTTGGACATTGGACACAGAACAGTGTAACAGAACAGAAAAGTGAAAGTTTTTAGGTAAAAGTTGTCCTCTCTTCCTTATCAAATATATCGTTGTGGTTTTCTGTTGGTGTTTTTTGGATTATTTGTATTTTCCCACGGGTGTGTTGGAACGTTTGAGAAACTGCATGCGTTCTACAGTAAGTGCGTGCATTGCCATGCATTGGTAGCCTCGTTACTCTGCTTGCTCCAACCAGACAGTAATCTTAAACACTTTGAGTACCAGCTGCACCCGTTATAGCACAAGATCTGGTTAAGCCGTACGCGCGCTGTAGCTCGCTCGTTGTTTGTCCAGCGAAAAAATGCACACACAGTAGAATATTGAAACATCAACATATGTTTCTGTATATGTTGTTTTTATTTGGGATACTTTGCAACAAATGTCTGTCTGCTAAAACACTTTGGATACCAGCTGCGCACGTTGGCGCAAGATGGTTAAGCAGTGGGCTACGCGCACTATCTCGCACATTGTCTGTCGAGCGAAACACGGAAGGAATTCACTTCAGACATAATTCAGAGACAGGTCAGAATGAGTTATATACAATGTAGATTGAGGAAAACATGTTGCTTTTGGTAAATTGACATTAGCAGGTGTGTTATGCTGAAAGTGCATTTTTTTTCAGAGACACCATATTTTTCTTTCCGGTACGGCCAAATCTTTTAGTAGTACGCCGGACCGGCCAACTTTCACCCCTGCATGTTTGGCGCTAAAACACTGTGCATCACCAAAAGAACACTATACCCATGGTGAAGCATGGTGGTGGCAGCATCATGTT
This sequence comes from Neoarius graeffei, assembly GCF_027579695.1. Classification (NCBI taxonomy): domain Eukaryota; kingdom Metazoa; phylum Chordata; class Actinopteri; order Siluriformes; family Ariidae; genus Neoarius; species Neoarius graeffei. The sequence goes on from NC_083586.1 coordinate 10,607,031, forward strand.
TTGGGGTTGCTTTTCTTCAGCTGGAGCAGAGGCTTTAGTCAAGGTGGAGGGAATTATGAACAGTTCTAAATACCAATCAGTTTTGGCCCAAAACCTTCAGGTGTCTGTTAGAAAGCTGAAGAGGAATTTCATCTTTCAGCATGACAATGACCCCAATCATACATTGAAATAAAAAAAAAAATGGCTTCACCAGAAGAAAATTAAAGTTTTAGAATGGCCCAGCCAGAGCCCAGGCCTAAATCCAATTGAAAATCTGTGGGATGACCTGAAGAGGACTGTGCACAAGAGATGTCCTTGCAATCTGACAGATTTGGAGTGCTTTTGCAAGGAAGAGTGAGCAAATATTGCCAAGTCCAGATGTGGCTGGCTGATAGACTCCTACCCAAAAAGACTGAATTCTGTAATTAAATCAAAAGGTGCTTCAAAAAAAGTATTAGTTTAAGGGTGTGCACACTTATGCAACCAGCTTATTGTACACTACCATTCAAAAGTTTGGGGTCACTTTGAAATTTCCTTATTTTTGAAAGAAAAGCACTGTTCTTTTCAATGAAGATCACTTTAAACTAATCAGAAATACACTCTATACATTGCTAATGTGGTAAATGACTATTCTAGCTAAATTCTACTAAATGTCTGGTTTTTGGTGCAATATCTACATAGGTGTATAGAGGCCCATTTCCATCAACTATCACTCCAGTGTTCTAATGGTACAATGTGTTTGCTCATTGCCTCAGAAGGCTAATGGATGATTAGAAAACTCTTGTACAATCATGTTAGCACAGCTGAAAACAGTTTAGCTCTTTAGAGAAGCTATAAAATTGACGTTCCTTTGAGCAGATTGAGTTTCTGGAGCATCACATTTGTGGGGTCGATTAAATGCTCAAAATAGCCAGAAAAATGTCTTGACTATATTTTCTATTCATTTTATAACTTATGGTGCTAAATAAAAGTGTGACTTTTCATGGAAAACACAATTGTCTGAGTGACCCCAAACTTTTGAACGGTAGTGTACTTTTTTTTTTTAAATGTCCCTGATTTGTACAGGTTATAGGTCACATTAAAGGTGGAATAAGTTTTGAAATTATTTATTGTGGTCTCATTTTTGTACGTCAGAAAAAGCTATCATTTTAACAGGGTGTGTATACACCCTGTTAAAATAAACTCAGATACAGTGGATATAAAGTGTATACTTTATATCCACTGTATCTATGAGTTTGTCTCCTATAGAAGTCATATTGTGCATTTATGGTTACTTTAAGTTAAAGCCATGTTTCATAGCTTTGTAGAGTAGGTCTTTGTACTTCCTGGTTTTGACCCTCATCTCTTTTCCTGCTCACTGATTATAAGTTTGTCATTTCATATTGTTAGCCTGTGTTTTGACCCCTGCTACAAACCTTGAATACAATATTTACGGTTGTCTTCTAACACTAAGGTTTAGGCACTCGAGCTAGACATGTATTTAAGCCTGAGAGGGATTGTTTATACAAGTGAAATATTTTAAAGCATAGTGAAGATGCTCACAAGGAGTGTGGAAGCTGCAAGGTATAAGTGAGGGAGAGAGGAGAAGCCAAGCCTTTGTCACACGTACACTCAAGCACAGACTTAAGCGCACAGGTTAAATTCAGAGGAGGAATTTCACTATCTGAAGCAGTGAACACACACATACCCAGAGCAGTGGGCGGCTATGCCACAGCACCTGGGAAACAGTTGGAGGTTAGGTGCCTTGCTGAAGGGAACTTCAGCCCAACCTCAGCCTGCTCCATGTTAACCTAACCATATGTCTGAATTGTGGGGGAAATTGGAGTACCCAGAAGAAACCCACAGGCACAGAACATCCAAATTCTACACAGAAAGGCCCCTGTCATCTGCTGGGCTTGAACCCAGAACCTTCTTGCTGTGAGGCAACAGTGCTAACCACTACACCACCTTGCAGAGAGAGATAAGAGGTCTGGGATTAAGAGCTTTGGTGATTATCTCCTTTTTCCCCTCACCCGCCCAGCTCCTTTATCTTCCCAAGGAACAGCTGCCAAAATTAGCAGGTAGTAGCCAAGGGTGACTTATTGTGTCCTCATACCTAGCCAAGCCTTTGTTTTATGTTCAGCCAGGCACGGTCCCTTATGCTGGCTCTGGCTACAACTACAATCATGTCCACCACAATCCCATTTTAGTGCATGTTTTATTTATATATATATGCACACCAGGATTAGCCAGGTAACAGAGATGTAACATCGTGTGGCATATCTAGTGGTTTGGATGTGCAGGCCCAAAGAGACAGATTATGTTGTAATTAAACAGACGTCTATTATACATGAATGCAGTCAATGGTGACTTTACAGAGAACATTATTCAATTCCTGACAGTAGGAAGGCACAAGTCTTTCAGTTTACCTGGACAGGCTTAATAAGATCTGGTCAGAATCCACAGATTCCATATTTACACACAGTTAATGGAACACTTGCAAAACAATGACTTCAGGTCTGAGAAGTGAAATGTTAAACAGGAAAATAAAAAAATAAAAATATGGACATGTGAGACTTTGAGGAAAATGTCAGGATCAACTTTGCATACAAAGTTCTAATATGCAATGAGTGGTATTCTCACAATAAAATAATCACATTTTAGCTGAGCAAGTGAAATGTAACAGGACTCAGTGTACACCCCTGAGGGCACTCACTAAGCAACCAAGACACCATATCTAAAAGTATGTCATCATTACAACTAGCAAGAAAACAGCTACTGCATTGGTACATGTATTTATTACACAAATGGTTTATTTTGGCTGGAAGAGTGAAATTGAAATGAACAATGTATGCACAGTGGTGTAGTGGTTGGCACTGTCGCCTCACAGCAAGAAGGTCCTGGGTTCGAGCCTAGAGGCCAGTAGGGGCCTTTCTGTGTGGAGTTTGCATGTTGTCCCTGTGTCTGCATGGGTTTCCTTCGGGTGCTTCGTTTTCCCCCCCACAGTCCAAAAGACATGCAGGTTAGGCTAATTGGTGGCTCTAAATTAACCGTAGGTGTGAATGGTTGCTTGTCTCTATGCATCAGCCCTACAATGACCTGGCAACTTGTCCAGGGTGTATGCCACCTCTCACCCATAGTCAGCTGGGATAGGCTCCAGCTTGCCTGTGACCCTGTAGAACAGGATAAGAGGCTACAGATAATGGGTGGATGGATGCACAGCCAAGGGAAACAGAATTAACAAAAAGAAAGCCAACATAATGAGTTGGAATGTATAATTAGATTACAAAGAGAAGAGTTCATACAATTCTATGAACCAACCAAAAAAATTCTAGTGTCAGATCATAGGCACTTACAGATGCAAAAGCAGAGGACAGCAGGTGTGGTGCAAACTGCAGACAAAGCCAAGACAGTAATCAGGAATCATAGTCAGGAAACAGACATGGGTCAACCAAACAGCATAATGCAGCCAAGAAGTTGAAGTCAGGACAAACCAAGAACAGCGGTCTTAACAGGAAGACAGTCAAATGACCAAAAGGTACAAGACACAGAACAATACTTCACAAGAAGTGTTCTTCTTCTTTCAGGTTTAATGGCGGTTGGCATCCACTATGGTGCATTACCACCACCAACTGTATTTTTGCGGAACTGTGACACTATCTAGTTGGAGTTTCAATGGAGGAGTGACCAAAAAAAAAAAAAAAACAATAAATACACTAAATCCTACCTAAAAGGCCTGTATTTTTAAGGAACTCAAAAACATGCTTCCAAGCAGATGGTACTGAGAAGGCAAGTAACCTATCAAGAGTGAGCCTAGTCTCCCCTAGCTCTCTAACTCGTTCTAACAGAATTGCTCTCTGGACACTATAAGCTTGGCATTCTAATAACACGTGATTTACAGTCTCTCTTTCCTGACAGTAGATGCAGTGACAAGTGGCATGTTTGCCAATTGTGTGGAGGTTGCCATTTAATCTACTATGACCTATTCTAAGCCTTGTGATTACTTGTTCTTCTCTATGGCTACCACTGCCCAGTCTTCTTGAAGGGACCTGTTTTTGAATTGCTCGTAGAAAGCTGCCCCTACTTTCCCCATCCCACTGCCCCTGCCATGCACCCAACATTTTCCTGAATATAATAACCTTGACCTCCGCTTTGCTTAGTGGGATGTTAGACTGGATTTCAGATTTCAAAGCCTCTTTGGCAAGCTGATCCACAGCCTCATTTCCTGCAATGCCCGAATGGGATGGAACCCATAGGAAATTTACTAAAATGTCTTGCTGGTGTAGTCTAAAAAGATATTGAAGTACCTCACAAAGTAAATCAGGCCTACACTTAGACTTGCCGTGAAGGATACTATTCAATGCTGACAGGGAGTCAGAACATATGACATTGAATCTAGATTTAGTGTCATCAATCCACATTAAAGCAAGATAGATGGCAAATAACTCCACTGAATAAACTGCAAGGTGGTCAGACGTCCTTTTTGCTATTTTTGTCTTATACTGTGGGATAAAAACCGCAGCTGCAGTTTTCCCAGTTTCAGGGTCTTTAGAGCCGTCTGTAAAAATTTGAACCCCTTCAGGATAGTTATTGCGAATGTGAAAGTTGGTTAAATATTTCACATTACTATCATCCTCAGCTTCCTCGCACATCTTCACCAGGTTAAGATCCACCTCAGGCATAATAAAAACCAGGGGGGAATAGCTGGCAGTGGTACCACAGAGCTATGGGCCACCTTGGTTAAGCCAAGCTCTCCAGCCTGATCATTTCCAACCCACCCAAAACTATTAAAGTTTGCCTTGCCATGCTCCCAACATTGATTAAGGATATGCTTGGTTGGATGATCCCCTTTATAACCCTGCAGGTTCATCCAGTACACCATCCCCAACTGCTGCCACCTTAAAGCCAATGGCATCTCCCCTGCTTCAACCTGAAGTGCAGGGACTGAAGAGGTTGTGAATGCCCCACTGCACACTCGCAAGGCCTGTGCCTGGACCACATCAAGTTTCAATAAGTGTGTCTTTGCTGCCGATCCATACGCAATGCACGCATAATCCAGTGACGATCTAATAAGTGCTATATAGACACGTTTTAATGCCATCATAGTGGCACCCCAATCACTCCCCACTTGACACCTAAGTATATTTACTGCCTTTTTACACTTGACAACAACTCTCTGAATGTGATCTCTAAAAGTAAGTTTACTATCCATCCAAACCCCTAAGAACCTCACCACCTCAACCTGTTTGAGCGGCTGCATATATAAAATAATTTGCACAGGAGGTACACGTCTTCTCTTGGTGAAACAAATAGCCTGTGTCTTCTCCACTGAAAAACGAAAACCCCACTTATCGCCCCACTTCTCCACAAGACTGACCGCCGCCTGAAGTTTCTGACTAATGAACACTGAGTTTCGGCCCCTAATCCACAGTGCTCCATCATCTGCATACAATGAACGTCCAATATTAACATCTATTCCAGAAAAAATATCATTAATCATTATACTGAACAACAGAGGGCTGCACACACTACCCTGTGGAACTCCATTATCCACAGGATAAGTACCAGAATATGACTGTCCAACACGCACCTCAATGGTCCTATTTAACAGGAAGTCCATGACCCAGTTATACAGCCTACCACTTATTCCCATTGCCTCTAACTTGATAAGGAGTCCTTCACGCCATAGCATATCATATGCCTTTTCTATGTCAAAGAAAACTGCATTGACTTGCTCTTTGTTTGCTTGAGCTTTCCTTACAGTATCCTCCAAGCACAACACAGGGTCCATAGTCATCCTTCCCCTGTGAAACCCACTCTGACATGAGGTAATTAAACCTCTCTTTTCAACGACATAAGTCAACCTATCTGTGACCATCCGCTCCATTAACTTGCAGAGGTTAGAGGTCAACGCAATGGGCCTGTAGCTTGTTGCCTCGCTCTTTTCCTTACCTGGTTTTAAAATTGGTACCACAACAGAGTGTTTACAAGCTAGGGGAATAGTCCCCATTTCCCATATCAAATTAAAATGCTTCAAAAGTACCATTTGTGCTTCAGGCCTTACTTTATCCACCATTACATAACAGATGTCATCTTTGCCTGGAGAGGTAGTTCTAACTCCCCAAGGGCCCGCTTTAACTCAAACATAGAGAATGGTGCATCAAAGGCCTCATCAGTAATAATCTTTTTCTCTAACACATTAGGGTGCAACCTTACCAATTCCTCCCTAGCCACTCTAGCCTCAGCAGACACATTATTCATACTATGAATTCTGGCAAACACTGTAGCAAGGGCTTCTGCTTTCTCCTTGTCCGTTCCCATGACTTCATCATTAAACTTGATAGCTGGTAAGGAATATTCCCTCCTAATTCCCCCCATTCTTCTAATCATCCCCCACACTTCATTAATTGCCGTATCTCTTCCAATAGTGTCACAAAATGCTCTCCATCGCTCCCTCTTTGCCTTTCTAATCACCCTCCTAACCATAGCTTGGGCTTTTTTATACTCAACTAGATCAGTGAAAGAGAAAGTAGACTTAACCTTTTGAAAAGCCTTATTTCTTACCTGTATTGCTTCCTTACACTCATCTGTCCACCAGGGCACCATTTTCCGCTTCCCACTGCCTGACGTTTTCCCAATGAATTCTAAAGCAGAAGAATGCAATATCTCTGTAACCTTACTGTTAGCCATATTAACATCCTCATACACACCCAAATTGAGGCACATCAGCCTAGTACTACAATTTGAGGTAAAATCCTCCCATTTGGCCTTTTTAAAATCCCACCTGGGGAAGATTACTTCCTCAATCTGAACAGATCCCACTCCAATTTCACACAGGATGGGGTAATGATCACTACCAACACAGTCATCCTGCAATACATTCCATTTAGAGCATCTTGCATACTGCGCAGACACCAGGGTGAGGTCGATAGCTGTCTCCCACCCACTTGAGACATCAATTCTGGTTCCCCTCCCATCATTGAGGCAAATTAGATCTCTTTCCTCTAGCAACTCCTCAATTACCTTACCATTACTATTGGTGTCTGTGCTCCCCCAAAGGGTGCTGTATGCATTAAAATCCCCACACCATACCATCCCATCTTGTGGGATACATCCCCCAGGAACTTATCAAGAACATCTTTGTGTAGGACAACGCAGGGATTGTAATAATTAACAATCAAAAAGGTGGAGCTACCTATCCATACCTCAATAATAATTCCCTCTACCTCCCTACTTACCTTTATTATTCTATATCCCAACCCCTGCATGATAAATAAAGCCACCCCTCCACCAAGGCCATTATCCCTGTCCCTACGCACAGCTACATATCCTTGTAGGACAAAGTCCAGGTGAGGCCTAAGCCATGTCTCCTGAACACATAACATTTGGCTTAATATCCAAATTGTCAACAAATTTCTTAAACTCCTGCCCATTAGAGCAAAGACTTCTAGCATTCCACTGTAAAATACTAGGGATAGGGGCTGTGGTGAAAGCGTCCTTCAGTTGGTTGAAAGCCTGAACAGCTGCTGGACTCCAGTGGAGGCAATGGTGTCCATTCTTCAAAAGACTAGTGAGAGGAGCTGCGACAGAGCTAAAGCCACAGATGAAGCAGTAGTAGAAGTTGTCAAACCCCAGAAAGCATTGAAGCTCCCTGATGGAGGTGGGATTGGGCCATGGTATTACTACAGTGACCTTGGCTTGATCCATACTCACTCCCTCCAAGCTGATGGCATATCCCAGAAATGAGATCTGGCAGACATGGGGCTCACATTTCTCAGCTTTCACATATAGGTGGTGTTGGAGCAGGTGAGACAGGATGGACCTGATGTGCTCATGGTGGGTGCTTTCATCTGGGGAGTAGATCAGGATGTCATTGATGTAGGCAATTACGAACCTCCCCAACATGTCCCTGAGCATGTCATTGATGAGACACTGGAAGACACTGAGCGTGCAAGAGAGGCCATAAGCCCTGACCAAATATTTGAAGTGACCCACTGTGGTGCTAAAAGCTGTCTTCCACTGATCACCCCCACAGATCCTGAACAGGTTTTTAAGCACTGCGAAGGTCGAGCTTGGAGAATATTTTAGCTGATCAGAGTTGTTCTAGAGCTGAAGGTACCAAGGGAAGAGGATAGGGATCCTTTATTAAATCTGGTTCAGGCCTCAATAGTCTATACATGGCCGGAGACTCCCTCTTTTCTTCTGGATGAAGAAAAACCCCGCTGAAGCTGGAGATGTTGAATGTCGGATGTACTCCTACTACAGAGCTTCTTGTACATACTTCTCTATTGCTGTTTGCTCTGCTATGACAAAGGGTAGATGCAGTTTCATGGAGGAGTCATACCTGGGAGCAAGTTGATGGCAGTCATAGGAGCAGTGAGGAGGCAGACCACAGGCTTTCCATTTGCTGAACATCTTTAAATCCAGGTAGCAGGTTGGGGCATTGTCAAGGAAATCAGGCTGTGGGCTCTCTACTGAGGTGGAGGAGAGTGTGATCTGGGGAAGATTCAGGCAGTTTTGCTGACAGGAAGGTGACCACTGAAGGATGTCCCATTGTTGCCATGAGATCAGAGGGTTGTGTAGTTGTAGCCATGGATATCCTCATATGTCGTGATTGGAAGTTGGGGTGACCAGGAGAGTTATGTGTTCTGTAGGGATGGCTCCTACTTGAATCTCAAGGGCAGTTGTTGAGACTAGTCCTTCCCCTATGGGTCCCTCATCAATTGCTTTTAGCTTGATAGATTGTAGGAGAGGGTGAGTGGAGAGTTGATACCTCAGTACAATCGCACTGTTTATGAAGTTTCCCTCAGCCCCTGAGTCAATGAAGCCAGAAAGTACATGGGTTGAGTCTGGTTGCTTTGAGAACACTGGTATTTGGAAAGATTGTGAGCTGTGAGACGTTTCTGGACTCACTCGGTTAGGGGTGAATAGGGCACTTGGAGATCTGATGACCCATCTCTCTGCAGTAGAAGCACAGGACCTCTCTTCTTCTCTCCCTCTCTGACTTCTGTAATCATGTGCGGGAGATCTCCATGGGAGTTCCTGAGTTTATGCTGGGAGAGGTTGGAGGCAAGTTGAAGTGAGGGTCATTTGCAGAGGACGTGATCCAAGCAGATGGCCAGATCAATGAGAGAGTCTAGAGAGATGTTCATCATGGCAGGCTAGCTCATTGAGCACTTCTGGACACAACCCTTGTCAAAACATAGCTTTTAAGGCAGGCTTGTTCCAACCGCTATCTGCAGTTAGGGTGTGGAAATCCAGTGCATATTCAACGATGCTCCATTCTCCCTGTCAGATTGTCAGTAGGTTCTCTCCAACCTCTATATCCTCAGGTTGATGATCAAACACTTTCGTGAACAACTCCAGAAAATGGTCATAGGATGTAGTGTGTTCACCCCCGAGCATCCATACAGCACTTACCATACCCACTGAAGAGCCTTACTGGTGAGAAGACTGATGAACTGGGAGATCTTGTGTTTGACTGTGACTCCAGTGAGACTGGAGAAATATAGCGAACATTGGAGAAGGTATCCCTTGGAATTGGAAACCTCCTTGGAGAACTTTTCAGGAAGGGGAATGCTACAAGGTGCACCAGCAGGCAATGAGGGGTGTGTGTGTGAAGATGGCCTGCGACATCACCGCAGTGAATTGCGACATCCTGGTATTGAGATCACTGATCATTTGCTGGTGCTCTCCTAACAGATGCCTCTGTGCATGGATTGCAGTCTGCTTAACTTCCTCTGCTACATCCATGATGGTGAAGTATCCTGTCAGATCGCGGGCACTTATGGATGCAAATGCAGGGGACAGCAGGTGCAGCTCAAACTGCAGACAAAGCCAAGACATGAATCAGCAATCATAGTCAGGAAACAGGCGTAGGTCAGTCAGTGCAGTGCAGGGCAGACAAGAAGACGAAGTTGGGAGAAAACAGGAACAGAGGTCTTAACAGGAAGTCAGTCAGATAAACAAATGGCTTGTCTTGACTTTAGTCAGGTACAAGACACAGAACGATACTTTGCGAGAAGTACCTGTGACTGCTGAGCTTATATGGGGTTGGTGATTGCAGGGTAATTGGCTGCAGGTGAAGTGATTAGAATTCCAGTGAAGGGGCACTGTCGCTCTTGGGAAGTGTAGTCTGGAGCGGCCATGTTTGGAGGCTGCTCCAAACTCTGGTTTTCAGCGCTGTTACTGACATCTAGATTAAAAGTAAATGTATGATAAATACAAGATACATGTGAATGGATAAATCCCACCTCACAAAATGAGCATCTTGCACACCTTGAATCTCATTTTACTAATATATAAATACAATTATATTAACATGCATCCATTATCTATACCACTTATCCATCAGGGTCACATGGGGAAACTGAAGCCAATCCCAGCTGACTTCAGGCAAGATGCAGGGTACACCCTGGAGAGGTCACCAATTGATTGTAGGGCTAACACAGAGACAAACAACCATTCACACTCACATCTACTAATATAGGCAATTTAGAGTAGCCAGTTGAACTAATCCACATGCCTTTGGACTGTGGGAGGAAACTAGATCACCTGGAGGAAACCCACAGAGGCACAGGAAGAACATGCAAACTTCACACGGAAAGGTCGCCGTCAGGTTCAAACCAAGAACCTTCTTGCTGTGAGATGACATTGCCAACCACTGTGCTGCCCCTTATAAACACTGAATTAATATAAATACAATATATATGTTATAAAATGTGATTATAAAAATTTTAAACAAATTACTTTAAAAATGATGTCACTAAAGTTAAGTGGAATTTGCTGTGAAAGTATCAAACAGAAAACAGAAATTTTTATTTTACATTTTGTGTACCTTTATTGAGGTAAGAAGAACAGGAGGGAAGAATAGTACATTTTGCTGAAGCTGCTTCATCTCACACTGAAAAAATGAGAAAAATCCAACCTTTAATCAAAATAATTTTATTCTGAGAAAATCAAATCCCTCATCAAGAAACAGCTACTGTGTTTTCAACAACATGTTTCACTATTATTGGCACCCCAGAAGAAGAAAAAAGAAACCTTTATTTGTCACATGCACACCTCAAGCACAGTGAAATTCATCCTTTGCATTTAACTCATCTGAAGCAGTGAACAGATGCACACACAGAGCAGTAGGCAGCCACACCAGAGCACCCAGGGAGCAGTCAGGGGTCAGGTACCTTGCTCAAGGGCACCTCAGCCCAAGGCTGCCCCACGTCAACCTAACTGCATGTTTTTGGATTGTGGGGGAAACCGGAGCACCCGGAGGAAACCCACACAGACACAGGGAGAACATGCAAACTCCACACAGAAAGGCCCTTGCCGGCTGCTGGGTTCAAACCTGGAACCTTCTTGTTGTGAGGCAACTGTACTAACCACTACACCACCATGCCGCCATACTTATATTTTGTATAACCTCCCTTTGCCAGGAAAACAGCAGTGAGTTTTCTCCTCGAACATTATATAAGGTTAGAGAATACAGAACAGGGCATCTGAGACGGTTGCTCTTTACACAATCTCTCGAGATCATCCAGGGTTCTCGGCCCTCTCTTGCGCTCTCTCCTCTTCAGCTCAGCCCACAGGTTTTCAATGGGGTTCACATCAGGGGACTAAGATGACCATGGCAGAAGCTTGATTCTGTGCTCAGCGAATTATTTCTGTGTTGATTTGGACATATGCTTCAGATCATTGTCCTGCTGGAAGATCCAATGATGACCCAGTTTTAGTTTCCTGGCAGAGGCAGCCAGATTTTGATTTAAAATATCCTGGTCTTTCATGGAGTCCATGATTACATGTACCCTAATAAAGTTTCAAGGGTGTTTGGAGGAAAAACAGTCCCAAAACATCACAGAACTTCAACTATATTTTGCAGTTGGGATCAGGTTCTTCCTTCTTTCTACACCAAACTCACCTTGAGTGTTTATTGCCAAAAAGCTCAATTTTTTGTTGCATCAGACCATAGAACAGTTCCAGTCAAAGTTATAGTAGTGTTTCACAAAAGTCATGTGCTTACATTTGTGGTTGACTGACAGGAAAGGCTTTTTTTCTGGAGCACCTTCCAAATGGGTTCAAAGATGGTGGCATGTAAGAATGCAGCGGCTTTGCTCTCCTCGATGTGGTTGTTACTTTTGTCTGTCTTGTTTGTTTTTGTTGTTAGCGGGAACCTTGACATACAAATAGCAAGACTTGTTAAGGATTGGGACATTGTGTGGTGACTCGGATTTCACCAAAAGTTTTTACATTGACTATCTGCAGCCGGAGATTGCACAGCCAGCGGGGTGTCTGTGGATTACCATACCAGGCAGAAGACGCAATAGGCGGTACAGGGAATGATGCCAGAAGCGTGGCTGCAGAGCCGGCATTCAGGCCTGATTGAGGAAAGCCCCACACAGGCCAGTGCTACCCAGTATCTTCCTGACCAACACCAGATCACTCAGTAACAAGATGGATGAGCTGACGTTGATCATTGATGCACAAAAATCAGTGCAGAACTGCTCACTGATGGTGATAACAGAGACGTGGCTGCACTCGGGAATCCTGGATGAGGTTATCATGCTAATGGGATGCACAGCGCACTGGGCTGATAGAAACGGTGAGTCCAGTAAGAGTAGAGGCGGAGGGCTGTACATCTGCTCTAACAGCAGGTGGTGTACAAACACTATGGTGATTGAGAGATACTGCTCGCCTGAGCTGGAGTTTGTCACACTGAGATACCGGCCTTTCTATCTGCAGCGTGAGTTTACTGTTGTTATTGTCATGGCTGTTTACATACCACCCAGTGCTAATGCTAATGTAGCATTAAACATCTTGCTAACATCAATTAGCATACTGCAGTCTGTGCATCCCGATGGGATTTTTATTATGGCTGGGGATTTTAATCATGTAAACCTATGGACTGTCCTCCCTAAATTCTACCAGCATGTTACATTAGGGCAGGCCATACTCAAAAAATGTTTTAAATCAATTAAGAGGGGTGTTCAAATCATGTATTTTGGTGTGTAGAAGACAAATCTGAATTTAATTTTTAATTCTGATAACCCTAACCTACAATAAATTTGCAGTTGATTATTTTTAAATTTTCGGTTATTTTGCTACTCTTCTGGAATGATTGGAATTGTATTTGTGATACCATCTAGCTCAGAAATAGTAAGAAAATTATTATTTTGAGGAGGTTTATCAAGTGAAACATTACATTTTATATGATTAGAGGAAATTCTGGAGGGAAAAAGTCTTCTACCTCATAAGAGCCACCTGACAGTTATACAGTTATACTAGAAGCGATGTTCCAGTAAGTGTGTGTTTTTGTTAACTCAAAAAAGGAACAGAGCTAGGGAAACACTTAAATAATTTGATGTTTGCATTCTCACTCATTCAAATTGCTGACTGAGGGACTGAGTGAGAATTGCATACTGTTGTGCAGTAGTAAAATGGCTCTTGTTAAAACAAGGACAAAATCAAGCTCTCATTTGAGTATTCTTGTTGGCAATGGGTGGGAGCTGTTGGTATCTGAACTGCCAACTGTGAGGGATATCCTGAGGTATGGCATCTACTTGAGGGAACAAAGTGAAGATGACCAGAGGAACTACCCAGTGGATCAGCTGGTGGGTGACATCTACCCTGCTCTGATTTGTCAGTGGAGAAAAGCTAATGCTCTTTTCAAGCCACCTGTTATCAATGAAAAGGTGACCATGATGTCCAAGCTCAAGGACGTCTGGAATCAGGCAGTGAAGTTTTCTCTTGGGAAGGGCAAACTTGATGCAAAAGAGAGGTTCATGCTCAAGTTAGACAAGTTATTTGATATTTTGACTTGCAAGTGTCAGATAACCAATTGTGAGGAAGAAGGCTGTGAGGGCTGTGTGAACCAAGCCCACATTAACTGTTCCTGCAGCAGAGAGAAAAAGATTCCTGTTAAGGAGCTTGCCTACATCAAAAGCCAGAAAGAGAAGGTTGGAAGTAAAGGTCCCCACCAAATGGGGGGCCCTGATCTGCCAGAGCACAGGAGACAGGTGAAGAAATTGGAAAGACAGGGGATGGAAAAGAAGGGAGAGGAAAGGAGAATTTAGCAAGGAGGAAAATTCTGCAGCAGCAGAGAAGGCAGTCAAGAAGGACATTGAGAGATTTTTGGCAGATGATGATGAGGATCTGGAAGTGGAGAGAAGTGGTGCTGAAGATTAATTTGTCCCTGAAACTGACCCTGAACCTGCAGCTTCAGTGAAGGCACAGAAAAAACTATGATGAGATTCCAAACATAGCCCTTGCTAGTGTAAGGTATGGCATAGGGCTGAGGCCAACTGCAGCCATAGCAACTGCAGCCCTGATTGATGTGGGAATCATCACAGAAGATGACACAAGTAAAGTGATTGATAAGAACAAGGTCAAGAGAGCACAGGAGAAGTTGATGAGAGAGCTGGGAGAAGAGTTTGGGGAAAAGTGCAGGGAGGAGGGTGGGATCTCCTGTATCCTCTTTGATGGGCGGATTGACCTGACCAATGTGACAATGGAGGCTGAGGGCAGTGTCCAGTCTTTTCCTGCAAAGATCAAGGAAGAACACTATAGTGTCGTTAGTGAGCCAGGCAGCAACTATCTGTTCCACTTCACCCCAGAGAAAGCAAGTAAAGAGGAGTCACATGCAGAGAAGATTGCTAAGGTCCTGTTTGCCTGGCTGAAAGAGCAGGGTTTTGATAAGACCTTGTGGGCCATTGGAGGAGACTCAACAAATGTCAACACTGGTGTGAAAGCTGGAGTCATGCGCAAGCTGGAGCTGCACATTGGGAGAAAGCTGGTCTGGTTGGTGTGCAACCTGCACACTGGTGAACTTCCCCTATGCCATCTCATTGTTGCCCTTGATGGCCCTACTCTGTCAGACAACAAATGATCTGGGACAACAGGAAAACTCCTTGATTCTGTTACAGAATTGGATATCAATCCAAACTTCCCCTGGATCTCTGTTGGCCCACCACTGATCAAGCTGTCTGACAAGGTCATTCAAGATCTCAACTGATCAACACTATGGGTATAAAATTGTCTGTGCAGTCAGGGATGGAGTGCTTCCTGCAAGGATTGCTCTGTTGGAGATAGGACCAGTGAACCACAGCCGTTGGCTCACCACAGCAAACAGACTTCTCAGGCTCTGGGTGTCAAAGCACGGACTTAAAGGAAAGAACCTGAAGAATCTGTGATTCATTGTGGAATTTATCATTGGAGTGTACTATCCATGTTGGTTCAAAGTGAAGGTCAATCACTCCTGGATTGAAGGGCCTAGGCACATCCTGTTTCAGCTGGACTGCCTCAAGTCCCAAAGGAAGGAGGTTCTGGACATTGTGATGCCAACTGTGAAAAGATCTGCTTGGTATGCCCACAGTGAAGCCCTCATCCACACACTGTTGTGCTCTGAGGATCAGAAGGCGAGGATTCAGGGGGTGGAGAGAATCCTGGCTATCAGGGGAGATGGGGACCCAGACACTCAGTTGGGGGACTCCTCTGTCAGGACCAGAAGGACACCGGACATCAACTGTGATGCTTCCACCATTGGTGACTTGATCAGCTGGTCAGAGGGTGTATCAGAGCCACCTCTCACCTGCTCCCTAAGCACTTCAGAGGTGAAGAACTTCATCAACACCCCCATGAAGGTGCCCAACTGGCCTTGCCACACACAGAGCATTGAGAGGGTTGTGAAAATGGTGACTGAGGCTTCTGCCAAATACTTCTCACAGGAAAAGAGGGATGGAGGGCTCAGGGCTCAAGAGACCAGCAGGAGACTGATGTCCAAAAATGAATCAAAGCAGGACTTGTGCAACCTGACAATGTTCATGCATTAACCTGTTAATAAATATGGAAATTTTAATTGGATTTGTCCACTAATTTCCCTAACATCTTCTTATATCTTACAAAGGGTTTCAAAAGGGTAGAATTAGTTATTTAAGTACAAAATTGATGTAGGTTAGAGTTATACAATTCAAAAAATAAACTCATATTTGAATTCCTCATTAAAAAAATACATAATTTAGACACCCCTCATCTTAGGAATTCCTTTAGATTCAAGTTTTCACATGAGTATGGCCCGCCCTAATGTTACATGTCCAACGAGAGTTCAAAACACACTGGACCATGGGCAGAGACTTTATGAATATAAAGTCTCTGCCCATCCTCACTCAGGCCAGTCTGATCATTTATCCCTCTTTCTCACCCCGGTGTATAGACCTCTCATTCAGGAAACTATGCCTAGAGTGAGACACATGATGATTTGGCCTGAGAATGCAATTCCACAACTGCAGGACTGTTTTGAGTGCACCAATTGGGACCTGTTTGCACAACAGGATTTAGAGAACTATACATCCATAGTTTTGTTTTATATTCATACTTCTATTGAAAATGTCACTGTTGAGAAATGAATACGAATGTTATCAAAACAACAAACTGTGGATGACCAGAGATGTCAAGCAGCTGCTGAGGGACCGTGACACAGCCTTTAGGTCTGGCAACATGGAAGCAGACAGAGTTGTCAGATCCAACCTAAAAAGAGGCATCAAAGAGGCAAAAGCAGCCTACAAGAGGAAAATCGAGGGACACTTCAGCATGGGGGACCCCTGGCGCATCTGACAGGGAATCCAGCACCTCACAAACTTTAAGGGCTCCACAGATTCAAACCTTTGTACTAGCAGGAACCTCGCTGAGGAGCTCAACCATTTCTTCACACATTTTGAGGTGATTGAGGCAGAGACTGGGTCCACACTGCTCTCACCCACAAGCGACTTGGCACTCACAGTGAGTATGGAGGAGTTCAGGAGAGTGCTCCATGGTGTGAACCCCAGGAAGGCTGCCGATCCTGATGGTATCCCAGGAAGAGGACTGAAGGGCTGCATGGACCTGCTGACTGAGGTTTTCACTTCCATCTTCAACCTCTCTCTGTCCTCCTGTACTGTCCCCAAATGCTTCAAATCTGCCATCATTGTGCCCATCCCTAAGAAACCATCTGTCAGCAGCCTCTCTGACTACCGACCTGTGGCTCTTACCTCGACGGGTATGAAGTGCTTTGAAAGGCTTGTGCTAGAATACATCAAAGCCTCTCTCCCTCCCAGTTTGGATCAGCATCAATTTGCATACAGAGCCAACAAATCAACAGGAGATGCCATCAACACAGCCCTCCACAGTGTGTTGACGCATGTGGAATGACCCAGCTCATATGTAAGAATGTTGTTCGTGGACTTTAGTTCTGCTTTTAATACTATCATGCCCTACAGAATGATGTCCAAACTTTACAGTATGGGTGTCAGCCATCACATCTGAAGATGGATCAAGGACTTTCTTACTGACCGCCCACAGTCAGTTAGGCTGGGGTTCCACCACTCCTCAGTCCTGGCCCTCAGCACTGGTGCCCCCCAGGGCTGTGTACTGAGTCCTTTGCTAGACACCCTATACACCCATGACTGTACACCTGTCCACAACAGCATCATCATTATTAAGTTCGCGGACGACACTACTGTGGTAGGACTGATACATAATAATGACGAGACTGCCTATAGCGATGAAGTCCAGAAACCCACTGCTTGGTGTTCTGACAACAACTTGGTACTCAACTCCTCTAAAACAAAGGAGTTGGTGATAGATTTTCGGAGGAAGAGGAGGAACCTGCCCTTCTCTACATCAAAGGGGACATTGTGAAGAGGGTCAGCGAATTCAGATTCTTGGGAACACATATCTCTCAGGACCTCACATGGAATATTAACACCACTGATCATGTGGAAAAAAAGCACAGCAGAGACTATACTTTTTGAAGTCACTGAGGAAAGTCAACCTGTCCCAAAAACTGCTGTTGTCCTTTTACAAATGTTCTGTGGAAAGCATCATCACCCATGACATCTTGGTGTGGTTTAAGAGCTGCACCATGGCTGACAAAAAGGTTCTGGAGAGAGTCAGGAAGTCGGCACAGGACATTATACGGACACAGCTGCCCTCACTGATGGACATATATAACACCAGATGCTTGTGCCATGCAGAAAACATCATCAAGGACTGTTCTCACCCAGGAAACAACCTGTTTATGCTGCTGCCTTCTGGAAGGTGCTATAAGTCCATACAGGCCCGCACCGCCAGACTCATGAACAGTTTTTATCCAAGTGCCATAAAACAGCTCAACTCTTAGTTGAATTATGTACAATTTTCTGTGCAACATTTTCTGGACTGTTCAGTACACTTGCCCATCTATTTATTAACTTGTTTTATGTCGATGTCTGCTGCATGTGATGTATGCTGTTTTATATTTATATTACACTTATTTTATATTAGCCTTTTTAAAATTTAAAATGTGTGCTGTTTTTATATTTTATATATAATTTTTTAAATATATATATAATTATTTATTTTTTAAATATATTTTTTATATTTTATATTACACTTATTTTATATTCACCTTTTATTTTTATATTGGCTGTACCACTTGAGGAGTTACACTGAAATTTCATTGTACATCTGTGCAATGACAATAAAGGCATTCAATTCAATTCACTCCAATTCAATTCAATTCAATTCAATTCAATTCACATAATCTTCTGGTATTGAGGTGGCATTTGATGGTGGTTTTGGAGACTTGGAAACCCCAAGATTTTACTTTTTCTTGTCATTCACCAACAGCGATCCTTGTTTTTTTTTTTCTTGCTGACCATCCTCCTCACTTTACATGGGGGGGGGGGGGGGGAATTAATTGTGCCCTCTTCCAGGGGAGTTTGTAACAGTTCCAGTTGGTAATTGGTGTCCACTTTTATTATTATTATTATTATTATTATTATTGCCACTAACAGTTGAAATGGACATTTTCAGGTGAGTAGCTTATATATATATATATATATATATATATATATATATATATATAAATCATTCCCTGATTTATGAAGGTCAACATGCTTCTCCCACATTTGGTTTGTGTGTTATCTTATCTTTCCAATGTTGCTGGATGACTAAGAGAATTTGGCCTCTGTGTCACCTCATATTTGTACCCCAGTTAATCAGGAAATCAAGGATTGTAGCTTGAAAGTTCCTACACATGCCAATCAACTCAAAAATCTACAATTCAAATTGGAAACATGCTTCAGTTATATTGTGTTCACTAAAATTTCCAGGGGTACTAATAATAGTGGCACATGTGCTTTTATTGAAAATAATTATTTCTAGATGAGGGATTTGTTGTTTTCTGAATAAATTTATTTCAATTAAAAGTTGGATTTTTCTCAGTTTTTCAGTGCGAGACGAAACAACTTCAACAAAAGGTGGATTTTTTTCCAACCCTTTTTACTAATCTTTAACTCGTTAAATAAATCATTACAATTAAAGTAAAATTTTAATTATTAAAAAAATCTGTTTAGTAATTTTATAGAAAAGGCGTCTGTTAGAGTTTTATGTGAATTTCAATAAGTAGGAAGAGAAAAAACATACATGCTCTTGACAGATGTAGCTGAAGCTCACATTCTGAAAGACATCAGAATAAATCATGATAAAATGATTGAAATAAATACAGCAGAAATAAAATTAAATAGTTTTTTATTGTTTAATAATTCAAAAATTATATATATTAGTTAATAAATGAAAGAGAGGACATGTTGCAGATCTGTGAAGTTAAAGATTACCTCATATGGAATGCCTAGTAGGACTGGCAAGGTAACAAGGATGTGGCATAAATATAAATTGTTGATTAAATAATAAGCACAAATAATAAATGTGTTAAATGAATAACTGAATGATTGTATTTGGGTCAGTGGGCTTAAACCAGCTTGAAAATATTTTTTTAGCAATAATAATTATGCATGTAACGATATACTGTGCAGCGATAAACTGCAATCCAAATTAATGATGATTTGAAAGGATGAAATAACAAAAAATGAATCACATTTATTATCAGGTTGCATAATATCTTAACTTTTCTGAGAATGAACATGATTTCACCCTAGACAGAAGTAAACACCGCTCTAATATGTCAAGATGGCGGCGCAGACAGAGGCAGCAGCTCGGGACTCTCAGTTATACAGCAGCATTTTTGCTTTTTTATTTGTGTTATGTTTACTCATTCAGTATGCTCAAGCATTCGGTGGACATCCATATTATGGATGAGTTGAACTGCTTAAAATCGGAGATCGATGTCAGGATTACACCTTCAAAAGCCTGTACTCTATCTCACTGGAGATCCTGTTTACTGAAAAGCCCAGCGGAATAACTATCATCCCACCTGTGAGGCATCGGAGGCGGCACAAGGAAAGGAAGCAAAAGCAAGACAAAAGAGCTGGTGAATCAGCTAGGCTATGGGCTAACCCATACAGACCACCCTTGCCAAATCTCTTCCTCACCAACTCCCTGTCACTCGTCAATAAAATGGATGAAATACAACTGAGGATTACCACTCACTGCATGGATAGCTGTGTGATGGTAATCACAGAGACTTGGCTGGATAGCACCATCCCCAATGTGGCTATCGAGCTAGCAGGACACTCTGTATACTGAGCAGATAGAACTGCGTAAGAGCAAAGGTGGAGGGGTGTGCGTATATATTAATAATGACTGGTGCACATCTAAGGACATTATTAGGTCACATTGCTCCCCTGACATCAAATATCTGGCTTTGAAATGCAGACCTTTCTACATGCCGAGAGAGTTTACTACCATCTTAATCATGGCTGTTTACATTCCACCCCAGGCTAATGCTAAGTTAGCCCTGTTGGAGCTGCATGACACCATTAATAACCAGCTGAATGCACATCCAGAGGGAGCTGTGATTGTAGCAGGAGACTTTAATCATACAGATTTAAAGACCATCATGTCCAAGCAGCACAATAATGTACACTTCTCAACCAGAGACAAGAATATTCTGGATGAGGTTTACACCAATATTCCAGGAGCTTATAAAGCTGCCCCATCCCCACACCTTGGCCTATCTGACCACATTGCCTGGGAATGATTCTGTCTTACAGACCTCTCATCTGCAGAACACGACCAGCTGTTAAAACCGTCCAAGTCTGGAGTGAATAATCCATATAATTACTGCAGGACTGTTTTGAAAATACAGACTAGGAGTTGTTTGCACAGCATACGGACTTGGACAGCTCATCCATTTTAGCTTACATAGCCTTCTGCACTGACACTGTGTTAACCACCAAGACCATCAAGGTGTTCCCAAACCAAAAGCCCTGGTTTGACAGGAATGTTTGGTCTCTGCTCAGGGCATAGGATGCTGCCTGCAGGTCAGGGGACAAGCTGGCTTACAGTACTGACCAGAGATAACTGAAGAAGGGCATTAAAGAAGCCAAGCACAGATACCAGCAGTGCACTGAGAGCCACTTTGAAAACAACAACAACCCCTGCAGCATGTGGAGAGGTATTAAAGCCATAACAGACTAAAAGAGTAGCACCTCACTGACCAGCCATGACACTATGCTTTCTGACACCCTGAACCAGTTCTTCGTGTGCTTTGATAACCACACCAGTAGAGTGAGAGCTGAAACAATAATATCAACCAGGGAGGAGCCTGTCCTTGTCTTGCAACACCATCAGGTGAGATCCACTCTGAGGAATATTGACATCACCAAAGCAGCAGGATCAGACAGGGTGCCAGGCTGCACACTGAAGTCATGTGCTAACCAACTAGCAGGGGTGTTTACTAACATCTTTAATTTGTCCCTGCAGCAGGCTGTTGTTTCCACATACCTTAAACCCACCACTATTTTCCCCATGCCAACAAAGCAAGCAGTGACTATTGCCCAGTTGCTTTGACACCAATTATTATGAAGTGCTTTAAGAGGCTTGTACAATCTTACATCAAAGCCAACATCCCCATTGATCTGGACAACCACCAGTTTGCCTACCATGGAAACAGATCGGTGGAGGATGCAATTTCAGTTGCACTTCATACAATCCTGTCTCATCTGGAGCATCCCAACATGTACATCAGGATCCTATTTATTGATTTTAGTTCTGCTTTCAGTACAATAGTCCCTCATGAACTGGTAAACAAGCTCAGCAACCTGGGATTAACCACCACACTCTGTTCATGGATTCTGGACTTCCTCAGTTACAGACCACAAAATGTCAGGGTGGGCAACCACACATTGTCCACTCTCACCCTGAACACAGGAGTACCATAGGGCTGTGTCCTTAGCCCATCCCTTTTTCACTCTATTCACATAGGACTGCACATCCATCTACTCCTCTAACACTATAGAGTGCTTCGAGGTCAGCACGAACCCAGCAGCGGCCATATTGGAAGTCAAAGGTCGCTGTGTCAGTGCATTGTTGTTGTTCAGCGAAGCAAAAAGGGGTGACAATGCCGAATACGTGTGTCATTGTTGGCTGTAGTAGCCGGGGGCAAAAGGGTGGCAAAAGCTTTCACAGACTCCCTAAAGTCGTGACTAACCAGGGAATTGCAGCACAAGAGAAAAGCGAGCGGAGGAGACGACAGTGGCTGGCTGCCATTAACCGATCAAATTTAAGACAACTTGACTGTATCCGGATTTGTTCTGATCTCTTTGTGACAGGTAGGTTAAATTGTCTTGAATTTCATAGTTACTAAAATAAATGTGATACAAACTGTTATCTTTTCTATGTACTTTCAGCAATGATTAATGGATATATTTGTCACATTAGGTAGCTTATGTCTACTGCAGTGCATTGTTGCATCAAATGGCATTTACTGTAAGATCTAGGCCTAGTAATGTTTATGTACACATGCTTTAGTTCACAAAATGGACTTGAGTGAAACACTAGATAGTTCACAAGATCGATGTATGTCACATGCGGCAACAAGCTGGGGTCAGCTTTCCATTCCTTCTCACTAACAGTGTATGGATCTACATTCCCAATGAAACGTACCTTCTCAGCATAATGCTCCCGTGCCTGCTTATCCAAACTTTCACAGTAGTGCTCCATCACTTCAGATGTCTAAATTCTTAAAAAATCCAAGCTTCTAAGCCCTCTAACGCGGAAACGAATTGGTGAATGTGTACTCTATGAGTGCTCTGGAGCGAGTGACTTCCAAGATGGCTGCGCGGACCACAGTGTTACTATTTTTAGCATCATCTCAGAGCACTCTATAGTGAAGTACACTGATGAGACCACTGTAGTGGGATTGATATCAGGAAGTGATGAGAAGCCCTACAGAGATGAGGTTCAACACCTGGTCCAGTGGTGTTTAGACAGTAACCTGGGCTGAAACACAACTAAAGCAAAAAAGGTTGTTGTGAACTTCAGCAGAACCAGGAAAATGGCACCTCCCCCCTCTACATAAATGGTGAAGAGGTGGAGAGGGTCAGTGACATCAAACTCCTGGGACTCTACATCATAAAGGATCTGATGTGGACCATTAACACCTCACACCTGGTGAACAAAGCTCAGCAGGGGCTTTTGTTCTTGAAAAAGCTTACAAAATCCAAACTCCCCTCTCAGCTCTTAGTGAACTTCTACAGGAGCACAATAGAGAGCTTCCTCTGCTACTGTGTCACAGTTTGGTACACTAGCTGTACTGCAGAGAACTGGAGAGATTGGAACAAATAGTTAAGACTACACAGAGGATTGTGGGAATTAAGCTATCAAATGTGGACAAAGTTTATGCAAGAGGGCTAACAACATTATCAAGGACTCAACACACCCAGGTCATAAACTCTTTGTCCCCCTCCCATTGGGCAAAAGATACAGGACCATCAGAGCATGCACAAGTAGACTGAGGCTACATCCACACGACAACGGCAACAAGATGTTATTTAAAAAAATATCGCGTCCACATGGGCAACAATCAGTAAAATATCAGGTCCATATGGCAACGCAATGCTTGCTGAAAATGATGCAATACACATGCCACACCTCTAGGGGCGCTGTAAGACGGTCCCTTCGGAGACACCAGAACAATAGAAGAAGTAAGGACGCATGCGCATAAACTATTATGCGCGAGACTTCATATTAGCCACAAAGTCAGGAAAATCTGTTCATAAAATTACATTATAATGACCAAATACAATGAAAAGTATTTTTCCAGTCTCACCTGTGAAAGGTAATCCCATGTGATCTCGTTTGGATGGCAAACCTGTTGGTACAGTTAAACGCAGCACATGAATGAGGCATCTTTATTCTCTGCTTTGACCCATCCAATATGGCGGCGAGGATGACGTATGATTCTACGCGGAAGGCGGCGTCTTTAATGGTCCAGAATAAATTGAATGCTACATGTTGATGGATTAATTTGTTCTTCTACGCCCTTTTTGAGGAATGTATTGTAGGACTTAAACCAACATCTGAAGAGGTGAGATCGCTCCTTTTTTTCCCTATTTTTGCTGGCGGGATTGACTCTGCCCTAAGGGCTATTTTCTCTCTCTCTCTCACTTTGCACCATTACACAATAAATATTCACAGTGAAAATATTTTGTAAGCGCGTTTCATGAACCAAGTTATAGGATTTGTTGACAACTCGCATTGAGTTCGTTACACTTCTACCTGGCGTGAAGCACTCACAGTCATGTGGTTGTGACGTCATCATAAACAAATCCGTTCTACTCATCCAGACGACTTCGCAACGGCAACATTGCCAGATCTTTCCACTCTGGGACCCGTTCTCAAAAGATTGCATTTTGGAGCACCCAAAACGCCGGTGCCGTGTGGACGCCAGGCCTAAACGATAAACAATTGTATCAGATTCACCTGAATCCGTTGCCGTGTGGACAGGGCCTGAGGAACAGCTTCTTCCCCAGAGCTGTAGCCTCCATTCCCCCCCCCCCCCCCACACACACACATATATACACCCCCAAGTTGCTGCTAACACACTGACCACTTTACATTCAGGACTGTAAATACAATTATTGCAAACTGTGCAATATCTGCTGACACTGCACTGCACTTTGTTTTACTTACTTGATCACTTTACACACTGGAATGTAAATACACCTAGTATAATTGTGCAATATCTGCCTACACTGCACCCACACACACTTACTTTATCTTGTATTTAATTTTATTTACATTCTTTTTATTGCTGCTGTTTTCTCTGAGTGCTACCAAACTAAGTTTCATTGTATAACTACAATAACAATAAAGTCTTATCTAATGCCACACACACACACACACACACACACACAACAGATCTAAAATGGGAAAGAGTTGTTGTACGATTGACTCTATAGATTTAACATCAGCGCTCTCTTTTTACAGACTGATGAAAGCTAAAGAAAAGAGAAGCAAATGGAGGCAGTACAAATGTTCATAAAAGTGTATCAAGAAAAGGCCTATTTGTTATTAATGTTTTCATTTTAATCAAAGGAATATTTTAGTTAATAGGCTATTATATTTAACTCCAACCTTATCAATATGGATCAATAAATATTGTTGATTAAGAAAATGATTTTTTTTATGAGCATAAGGAATATTTAGGTCAATAAAGAATAAGAAAATAAATGTTGCATTTTTTGGTCATAAAATTATCTTCATTTATTTTTTGTTCAAAAAATATCATGGGAAAATCGAATCTCGAATTGGATGAATGGTTACATGCCTAATAAATATGTGAAGTTGAAATGGATGGACTATCCACCCCTGTGGGACTCCACTGCAGTTAAATTAGCATAAAAATAATAAATCTTAAACCTTTTAAACCAAAATGAACATTGGCTAGTTGTTTGTAGAGATTAGCAAGTTAAGAGAGACGTCAAGTGTTTTTTTATTGGGTGGGACATGTCGCTCCAGAGAGATTACAATGGATTACAGTTGTTGATAAACACTCTTCTATTATACATGAATGCAGTCAATGGTGGGTTCACCGAGGCCAAACGAGCACTCTGAAGTTGAGACTTATTGAATTATTGACTGCAGGAAGGCTTCCTTTGAGCCATAGTTCTCTCATCAGGCAGGCTGTTAGGTATCTGCCAAGGATACACACACACACACACACACACACACACACACACGGGTTTGCAAAACAACCGCCTCAGAGGTTGTACCAAAGGCACGTCTGCCATTTCACACTCTCCTTGTCTTTTCCAGTCAGGCACTGTCTGCTCTCTCTCCATCTCTCCATCATTTCAAACGATTTCCCACTTCTTCCCATCAGCTTGGGCCTCACTTCCCGCTGTCCTTTCTCCTATGGAAAATGTTCCAGCTTGACAATGAATAAAAAGACATAAGACATTTTCCAATGTATAGCAGTTATTTACTGCATCTTTTCAAATGTGTCATCCATTTCTTTCCCAATCTCTCTCTCTCCCTTTCTCTCCTGCATACTTTCACTCACTCCATCCTCTGCTCAAAATGTCACCCACGAGCCATCTGCTCTCACAGCTCTGTAAGTCATTCATACTGGAGGGAGAAAAAAAAAACACACCAAAAAAAAAGAAAAAAAAAAACAGGCCCCCACAATCACAGCTCATCCACTCAGTCAGTGTGTGTGTGTGTGTGATTCACTCATGTAGGTCTTGTCACTAAGAATTTGTATGGAGATGTATTCAGAAATGTCTGCACAACTGCATGTGACACGTTTGAAAGAGGACAACTGAAAATTCACCATGTAATCAAAGAAAAATGTGTGTGTGTGTGTGTGAGAGAGAGAGATAATGATTCAGCTTGTGAGTTAAGTCTTCATCTTATCTTTCTGTACCTTTTATTCTTCTGATGAAGTATTTAAAATGACAGCTATGCACCATTTTTAGCCTTGAAGAAAAGAAAGCCAAAAAAAAAACTAAATCCAAGCAAGAGGACTGAACATACATACCTGAGATATGCTATAGTAGCTGTTGAGTGTAAAAACAGTTAAATTGAATCAAATCAAAGCACCACAGATGGAGCGAACATGTTTGCTTGTACGAGTAGTTACTCAAAAAAAAAAAGCATCCTCCATTTGTCCCCAGTGAAAACAGCAATCTATGTTTGAATCTGGAATGATTGACAGTCGTGCAGTTGTTTTGATCCAATGACTGTATATGTGGGTGGAGTGAAACCACTGCGCTAAAATGTATTTGAGGCCCTCTAGTGGCTTTCTGCAGTACAATTTTTAACCCCGCCCATTCAAAAAAAAAGTGAATGGGAAATGAGACAAACTTTTACAGAGCATCTCCAGAAATGATTTTTGGGACACGTGTTCAGTTGACCTTGATATGTCCAACAATATATTTGCATTTTGAAGAAGTTGATGGATTATTTGATGATACCGGTACAACCCCAAATCAGAAAAATTTGGGACGGTAAATTGAAATTAAAACTTAACACAATGATTTGTAAGTAATCTTTGACCTGTCAAAGTCTTTCCCACGCCATGTGGTGCATAGGGCAGTGCTGATTTCCGTTTCTGTAGCCCTCAGCCATGATATAGCTAGGGTTACAGTGGGGGGCTAGTCCTCTGGTAACCACAAGAGTTTGACTCCCCACTCACATCTGCATTGCAGTGTGCCTTGCCAGACAGCAGTAGGTACCATTTTTATGATGGTCTTTGGTATGACCCAACCGTGAGTAGAACTCACGGTCTCCCGATCGAGAGGTGGATATGCTAACCACTAAGCCAACTCGCAGTACAATCTGGACATAGCATGGTACACGCTGGACAAGTCACCAGATCATCACAGGGCTGAAACATAGAGACAAACAACTATTCACACTCACATTCACACCTACAGTCAATTTAGAGCCACCAATTAACCTAACCTGCATGTCTTTGGACTGTGGGGGACACTGGAGCACCCAGAGGAAACGCACACAGACACAGGGAGAACATGCAAACTCCACAGAGATAGGCCCCCGTCGACCACTGGGCTCAAACCCAGAACCTTCTTGCTGTGAGGTGACAGTGCTAACCACAACACCACCATGCCACCTGCTTAAATTACATCATTATTTAATTGCTTTACTTCATTACTAGCTATAAATTGCCCTCATCCCATCTTTTTTTAGAATGTGTTCAAGGCCTGAAATGCAGGAATAGCTGTATATTTAACAAATAAAATGAAGTTGACCAGACAAAATATGAAATTTCTTTGGTTCATTCTGTCTACAATGAAATACAACTCAAAGTAAATTGAGAAATCACTATTCTTTTGGGGGCGGCACGGTGGTGTAGTGGTTAGCTCTGTCGCCTCACAGCAAGAAGGTCCTGGGTTCGAGCCCCGGGGCCGGCGAGGGCCTTTCTGTGTGGAGTTTGCATGTTCTCCCCGTGTCCGCATGGGTTTCCTCCGGGTGCTCCGGTTTCCCCCACAGTCCAAAGACATGCAGGTTAGGTTAACTGGTGACTCTAAATTGACCGTAGGTGTGAATGTGAGTGTGAATGGTTGTCTGTGTCTATGTGTTAGCCCTGTGATGACCTGGCGACTTGTCCAGGGTGTACCCCGCCTTTCGCCCGTAGTCAGCTGGGATAGGCTCCAGCTTGCCTGCGACCCTGTAGAAGGATAAAGCGGCAAGAGATAATGAGATGAGACTATTCTTTTGGAGTATTCATTTTTATTTTGCATTTTCCAGACTGTCCCAACTTTTTTCTGATTTGGAGTTGTAATTAAAAGCATGTGGTGTTGAGTGCAAATGTCAACTGCTGTTTATCAGTATATTTTCAGTTGGTCCATTAAAATGCCTACTTCTACTTACATTAACATGATGGATTAGACAATGTCAGCGAGATAGCAAATGGTGCTTTGAGCGACTGGTCATGCAGAACATCAAGTCCATTCTTCCTCCCTCTCATGACCCATTCCAGTTTGCATATAGGTCAAACAGGTCCACAGAGGATGCTATCTCTGCTGCTCTCCACCCAGCACTCTCACCTGGACTCAAAGAACACCTATGTGCGAATGCTGTTCTTGGATTACAGTTTGGCATTCAAAACAATCATTCCCCAGCAGCTAATACAAAAACTCAGCCATTTGGGACTCAACACCTCTCTTTGTAACTGGGTGCTGGACTTTCTTACAGGGAGGCCACAGAATGTGCGGGTCGGCAGTAACACCTCCAGGACCATCATGCTGAGCACAGGGGCCCCACAAGGGTGTGTGCTCAGCCCACTGATCTTCACCCTGCTGACCCATGACTGTGTACCAATCTACAGCACCAACCACATCATCAAGTTTGCAGATGACACGACTGTGGTGAGCCTCATCACTAACAACGATGAAGCCAACGACAGGAATGAGGTGAGCCAACTGGTCGAGTGGAGTAAAGACAACAATCTCTTCCTGAACGTGGAGAAGAACAAAGAGATTGTAGTCGACTTCAAGAGAGGTCACTCACAGCATCCCCCTCTTACCATTGATGGTGCTGCAGTGGCGAGGGTGAGCAACACCAAATTCCGAGGGGTGCACATCACCGAGGACCTCTCCTGGTCCAACAACATTGCATCGCTGACCAAGAAGTCTCAAACTCGCCTCTACTTCCTCTGCAAACTGAGGAGTGCACCAGTCCCACCCCACATCATGTCCTCATTCTACAGGGGCACCATTGAGAGTGTCCTCACTGGCTGTATCACTGCGTGGTACAGAGGCTGCAGTGCCTCCTGCTGGAAGACTCTGCAATGCATGGTGAACATGGCCAGCAAGATCATCGGTACCCCTCAGCCCTCCCTTATGGACATCTATCACTCCTGTCTCACCCACAGAGCCATCAGCATCGCTGGTGACACCTCCCACCCTTCACACTCACTCTTCAGCCTTCTGCCCTCAGGGAAAAGGTACCAGAGCCTCTGGGCCCACTCCACAAGACTGCTAAACAGCTTCATCCACCAGGCTGTCAGGATGCTGAACTCTGTCCACTACCTACCCCCTACCCCTGGTCTGTGATACATTCATTCACACAAGAAAACTACCTCATCCGTTTGCACATCACACCACAAACATAAGCATTACTCATCTGTTTGCACATCACACCACAAACATTAGCATTACTACTGTATCTGCTGTTATTGCTCATTTGCACTACTGTCATATACACTTCATAAGCTGCTCTTCTAGCACCTTCTCCGTTATTGTACTGTATTGCACTACTGCTATTTTGTACATTGTTTGATTTTAGTGTATTTTTAATCTATATTATCTATATAGCTATTGTTTTCTTAACTATTATTATTTTCCTCCTGTGTGTGTAACCTTTATCTGTTTTTTACAAGTAAGGTGAGAGAGAAATGGCATTTCAATTCTCCTATACAGTATGTCCTGGATATATAGTGAATTGACAATAAAGAATCTTTGAATCTTTAATCAGTTCATGGCTCAAGTGTCAAAAATCTTGTCCTGACTACAGCAAAGCAAGATACTTTTGTACTTAAAACAATGACAGTTTAGCATTTTACATATTAATTGACACACATATACATACATACATAATATATGTATATGTATGTATATATGTATGTGTACACACACACACACACACACACACACACACACACACACATTTTTTTATATATATATATATATATATATATATATATATATATATATATATATATATATATAGTGATATCCCGAGAGGCTGCGTCATCGAGGGGCACTATGTCACACGCAGATGGGTCCAACTTCTGGCAGCTATAACTCCATCTGGTGGTGGAGTTGGGAACTTCACCCTCAGCACCCAACACGACAACACACCTGTGGCCAATGAGGGCCTAATGAGTAAGAGGGCTTTGTGAGAGCTCAAAACTCCCAGTGTGAATGTAGAGGACAGAGGTTCATGGACTATTTGTTGAAACGTTTATCTGGAATTCTTACCTGTGTTATGAATGCCTGTTATTGGGCTGCCACTGGGTTAAAGACTACAGGGATTGTTGACTGGACTCAAAGTAAGGCAGAAGGTTTTGTTTGTTCTGAGAATGGGATATTGGACTGAAGGAAACCTGCCTATAGTTTTGTTCTAAAGCCAGAGATGTTATTTGAAGTTGACTTTTGGGAATCCATCTTTGTTTGAACACTGGGCTTTGAGTTACCTTTTTCTGTTTAATTTCCTGGCATAACATTAAAAACCTTGATTTATTTTAACCTTTGTGTCCTTGCACTGATTGAAGGGTCCTGCCGAGAGCTGGCCAGCCTCTCATGATATATAATGACAAACACGTGTGTTATGACCCCAGGGTCATAATGTGTATTATTGTTTGCTTGCTTTTTGCTGTTGTGGTTTTCCCTGCCTGCTGAAGTTAGGTAAAACTCTTGTTTCATTTTTGTCTTATTGACCAGGTAAGCTGAATTATTAAGCCTAGATTGTTTTATTTTGGGCCATACTCAACCTGATGCTAATTTGCCTTTTGAAATAAGCAAGTTGTATTGTGGACTGCAATTAATCAGTGACAGGCAAAATATATACAGTGCCTTGCAAAAGTATTCATCCCCTTGGTGTTTGTCTGGTTTTGTTGCATGACAAGCTGGAATGAAAATGGACTTTGGGGGGTTAGCACCATTTGATTTACACATGCCTAACACTTTACATGGTGGTGTAGTGGTTAGTTCTATCACCTCACAGCAAGAGGATCCTGGGTTTGAGCTCAGCAACTGGTGAGGACCTTTCTGTGTGGTGTTTTACAGGTTTTCTCTCTCTCTGTGTGGGATTCCTTTGGGTGCTCTAGTTTCCCCCACAGTCCAAAGACATACAGGTTAGGTTAATTGGTGATTATAAATTAACCATAGGTGTGAGTATGAATGGTTGGCTGCTTGTTTCTGTCAGCCCTGTGGTGATCTGGTGATGTATCCAGGGTGTACTCTACCTCTCACCCATAGACAGCTGGGATAGGCTCCAGCTTGCCTGTGACCCTGTTGAACAGGATAAGTGGCTACAGATAATGGATGGCTGGAGGGCCTACCACTTGTTTTGGCTGCTCCCAATTAGGGGTTGCTACAGTGGATCTTGTCCTTATTGCTCCCTGTCTTCTGCATCCTTGTCTACCACACCTGCCACTTTCATGCCCTCTCACTACATCTTTTTTGGCCTTCCTCACTTCTGTTTGCCTGGCAGCTCTGTCCTCAACATTTCTCCTTCCCATATGCTCTGCATCTCTTCTCAGAATGTGCCCGTCTCATCTCTTAGCTTGATTCCCAAGCTCTCCACATGTACTGTCCCTCTGATGTGCTCATTCCTTATCCTGTCCAACCTTGTCACACCCATAGCAAACCTTAACATCCTCAACTCTGCCACCTCCAACTTTGCCTCCTGTCTCTTTAAGGGTATTTTCTCCAATCCATACATCACAGCTGGTCTCAATACTGTCTTGTACATCTTACCTTTCACTTTTGCTGGGACTTTCCTATCACAAGACTCCTGAAATCCTTCGCCAACTGCTCCACCCTGCTTGCACCCTTTCTCACCTCAGTATTGCAGCCCCCATTTTCCTCTGCAGTTGACCCCAGGTACTTGAATTCACCAACTTTTCTTTACATCTACTCCTTGCATCTTCACTACACTCTCATCCCCATTCTCGTTGATGCACATGTATTGTTTTGCTACAGCTCAGCTTCATTCCTCTTCAGACCTTCTCCAGGTCTACACGCAATGTAGCTTTCTCTGGCCTGCTCTGTACTTCATTAACACAAAGCAAATTGCATCTGATGTGCTCTTCCTTGGCTTAAACTTGTACTGCTGTTCATATTGCTACCTCTCTTCTCAATCTTGCCTCCAATACCCTTTCCCATAGCTTCATGGTGTGGCTCATCAATTGTATTCCTCTAATTACTGCAGCTCTGTAGATCTATTATTCTTGTATATTGGGACAGCCTACTCTCCATTTGGCATTTCCTCATTCTCTAGGATCTTAAACATAATCTTGTTAGGAGCTCCACAGCTGTCTCACCCAAACATCTCCAAGCCTCAATCAGGATACCATCTGGTCTGACTGCTTTCCCAGTCTTCGTTCTTTTCATGGCTGCCCTCACTTCATCTTACTGACCAACTCTGCTTCCTGATTTGCTGTCTCCAATGAATCTGACCTTTTTCTCTCTTGGATTATCCTCATTTGATAAATCCTCAAAGTACTCTTTCCACCTTCTTAATACACTGTTGGCACACTTCCATCTTTCATCACTCTTACCTGCTGTACATCCCTCACTTCCCTGTTTCTCTGCCTAGCTAGTCTGTACATGTCTTTCTCTCCTTCTTTGGTCTCTAGTCTTTTGTACAACTCCTGGTATGCATCTGCTTTTGCCTTTGCTTCCACTTTTTTCTCTTCTGTCTTGTCTCTGTATAACTGCCTGCTTTCCTCGTCTCTCTGATCATCCCAATATTTTGCTAGCCTTTTTTTTTTTTTTCCCTGCACTTTGTTCCACCCCCATGTCTTCCTGTCTCCTTCCTACCCTCGCACCTTCCTTGCTGCCTCTCTTGCTAGTACAGCAGTAGTATTCCAATCTTCTGGCAGATTTCCATGGCCACTCAATGCTCAGTGCTCCGGCCGAGGTTCCCCTCAAATTAAGCAGCGCGCGCCGGCTTGCTCCCGGAGTGCTCCGGCCGAGGTTCCCCTCAAATTAAGCAGCGCGCGCCGGCTTGCTCCCGGAGTGCTCCGGCCGAGGTTCCCCTCAAATTAAGCAGCGCGCGCCGGCTTGCTCCCGGAGTGCTCCGGCCGAGGTTCCGGAGGGCGCTCCGGCTTGCTCCAGGAGTGCTCCGGCCGAGGTTACGGAGCGCGCTCCGGCTTGCTCCGGAGTAAGCCGGCGCACGCTGCTTAATTTGAGGGGAACCTCGGCTGGAGCACTCTGGGAGCAAGCCGGCGCGCGCTGCTTAATTTGAGGGAGAGCAAGCCGGCACGCGCTGCTTAATTTGAGGGAGAGCAAGCCGGCGCACGCTCCGGAACCTTGGACGTTGGCTCCGGCAGCTATTTATACTGGATCCGGTGTAGATAGCTGCCGGATCATAATTACAGTAAACTAGTAAATACAGTAAAGGAAAAACTTGAGACTGAAAGGTTTTAACAGTCATCCAAATGACTGAACGTAAACATTGCTACAGTAACATACCAGCTACTTGTTGACATTAGCTAGTCAACAATAGCTACTACAGAAGAACAAAGAGGTTACAATGGGTTATTTTAGCCTATTTGGTTACACACTCGCCGCCATAGAATGTTAACAGCAATGTAATGCCTTTTCTGGCTAATTTTATTCGTCTTACCTCCAACAAAGTGGTCACTACACAAGCGTTGGTATGCCGAGGGCTGCCAATCTGTTAATGGCCGCTATCCATCTTCTCCGTCAGGATCCGATAAAATGATAAACCTTGCCTTGTTTGTTGATGGTTACTACATCCAGGTGCACAACAATATAGTGGCATGATGGAAGTCTTGCTGAAAGTAAAAACTTTCTTTGCTGCCGTTCCTCAATGTTGGCTGTGGTAAACTACTGGTAGTACACGTCCAAAATGGCAGCTGCGTTTGTCATGACGTCACGTGAAAAGGGTCCATAGCTTGTTTCTCCGTGAATTGTAGAAGTGAGATGAAACTAGTGCCAAAATGTTGCCGGAAATCGTCGTGAGTTGTCATTAGCATAAATATTGAAGAAAGCAATGACGATTTCCATTATCACAGCTGCAACTAAATTTGCGATGAGCGCTGCCAAAAGATGCTGGCGGGCGGGCGGGTGGTCCTGCCTGCTTGTGCCACCACAAGCCTCGCCTCGCGCCGACCCCTACCCCCCTCCGAAATTTTCTCAACGGATTTACACATTAAGATATCTGACTGGCGCAGACTTAACTAACGTGGTGAATAATAAGTGGAGCGGAGTTTCTCATTTCTTTTTTCTTTTATTGAACTTGCTGGACTCAACTGAACAAGATGCGTGACTACGTCACACATTACATCATGTTATATCACATTAGATTGGCTGAACCATATACACATTACCATAATAAGAGCGTCACAAAGTCATATTTAACACCCCCACTCGCTCTTATCTCCTTACATCACATAGAAAACAAAAATAACAACTCGTTAACCCAAAAGTAAAACATTCCATGACATTCAATTGCCAAACATGTTTCTTGAAAAACTTCTCAACTTGAGCTTAGTAGCTGGCTTAGTCAAAACATCAGCAATCATTTGGTCAGTAGGACAATACTCCAAAATGAACCTTACATTATTTACATTTTCCCTTATGAAGTGGTACTTTGTCAATAATGCTTGCACTGTTGTCTGTTAACCAGATTCTTGGCCAGTGCTATGGCACCTTGGTTATCTTTATACACATTTGTCTGTGCATACTGATACTTGTCAATACCACTAAGCAGTTGCTCTAGGTAAATGCATTCCTGTATGGCTGATGCTAAGGCCACATATTCTGCCTCACAAGTTGATAAAGCCACCGTTGGTTGCTTTTTTGTTTTCCAGGAAATCAAAGCGCTACCATCACTTAGACTGGCACAATAACCTGATGTACTTCGTCTATCAGCCGAATCTGATGCCCAGTCAGCATTACTGTAGACTCTTAGGCCTAATTTTTCCGTTTCATTTCTCATGAAGTACAATCCCTTTTCCACTGTACCTTTGAGGTATCTGAACACGTTTCACTGTGTTCCAGTGCTCGACAGTTGGTTCAGCAAAGTGCTGAGAGAGTTTACTGACCACAAAACTAATGTTTGGTCTAGTGCATGTGGACAAATAAATGAAACTTCCTACTGCCTCCCTGTACTTTCTTGGCTCTTGCATTTTTCCTGCATTTTCTGTGTACACAAGTTTTGGTTCACATGGTGTTTCTCTAGACTTGCAATCCTGCATTCCAAATCTGTCTAGAACCTTTTTCACAAATCTCTCCTGTGACATTTTCACGACACCATCTGCTTGTTCAAAATCAATCCCCAGGAAATGTTTCAGTTTTCCCATGTCTTTCATTTTGAACCTTTCAGTAAGCATCCGCTTCACATTTTTCAGCACACTCTCATTGTTAGCAGCAATGATGAGATCATCAACCCAAATTATTAGGATTACTTTCTCATTGTTTCTTTCCCTTGTATACACACATGTATCAGCGGAGTTTTGCACAAAATCATTCTCAATCAAGCATGTATGCAACATTGCATTCCAATTCCTCCCTGACTGTTTTA
This sequence comes from Neoarius graeffei, assembly GCF_027579695.1. Classification (NCBI taxonomy): domain Eukaryota; kingdom Metazoa; phylum Chordata; class Actinopteri; order Siluriformes; family Ariidae; genus Neoarius; species Neoarius graeffei. Next base: position 10,642,980 of record NC_083586.1, read on the forward strand.
ACCCGTAAATGGATTTCTGTAACTTGCACACTAGTTTTTCACCCGTGTCTGATTTCTTCTCAAAACCCTCAGGTTGTTCCATATAAATTTCACAATCAGTTGGAGTGTGCAAATAAGCTGTCTTAACATCCATCTGGTGTAAGACTAGGTTATCCTGGACTGTTTTTTGCATCACATCCCTCACACTTGTCATGTCAGCTGTGGGTGAGAATGTTTCGTCATAATCGGTACCTGGTTTCTGACTGTAGCCTTTTGCTATGAACCTTGCCTTGTATTTGTCAGACCCATCAATTTTCAGTGCACAAACCTGTCTACCCCCCACTGTCTGTTTGCCTGGTGGCAACTGAGTCAGGATGAAGGCTTCATTCTCCTTGAGAGATTGTATCTCCTCTCTCATAGCAGCTTTCCACTGCCTTGCTTTGGTTGACGCAATGGCATCCTGGGAAGTATGAGGTACATCACACTGCCCTGTAACAAAAGTCTATGCAAGTGTTTAGATTGTCCTCCATGTCACCTGTCTCAAAGTCCTGTAGGTGAGCCGGTCTCCTTCTGGCTCTTGGTGGGTTTCTTCTGTTTACAGTGTCTGTGACTTCACCTGGCTGTGTGCATTCAGTCTTTTCAGGTAAAGCACCAACACCACCACTTTGAACACTCTGACCTTGTGCATTTTCAGGTTTCTCATCAACCATCTCATCAGTGTTGTCAACCATAGGATGTATATCCACATAATCTGTTTGTGACTCAGCTGTCTGTGTTCCCTTTTCATTTGTCGTCTTAGTTGTGAATTTCACCAACCTATGCTTTCGGACCTTCTCTGTGTCTGGGTAATACACTAGGTACGCCAGGCTGTTTTTAATCATAGCCTATGAAAACCCCTTGCTCACATCGAGATTCCATTTTGCCCTTCTCTTGCTTGTAAGCAAAACACGTAGATCCGAATTTCTGTAATTTGGACAGGTTGGGTACATTGCCTGTGAACAGCTCATATGCTGTCTTCTTTGTGCACCTATTGTAGCACCTATTCCTCACATATGCTGAGGTCTGAACAGGGTAGTTCCACAAGTTATCAGGTAACCCGCTTTCTATCAATAGACATCTACTCATTTCATAGTGTTCTCCAACCTCTTTTTGCAGTGCCATTTTGATGGGGTGAGTAAGGTGCAGATGTCTCGTGTCTAATCCTGTTTTTGGTTAACACTGTCTGAAAGCCTTGACATGTAAATTCAGTGCCGTTATCTGAACGGATACACCTGACTTGCCCGTAGGGGGCTACGTCTGCCAAAAATCTTTCTGTGGCCTGAGTCAACCCAGGTGAACCTCCCTTAATCTCCATGCCCTTCACCACACCTTGTAAATTCTTCACATCCTCATAATTACAATGACCCAATATCTGATGCCAGGTCTGTACATCATGGCACACTTTATATTGATCAGCATCTTTCTCAAATGTTGGTATGTAATACAAGTTACCACTCATGTATATCTAACCTGCAACCATCTTCGGTAAGTATGCGACTGTCCCCTTTCTCGAAGATCACCGTCGCGCCTCCGCTGGTTGCTCTTGACACTGAGATGTCGTGTGGGTATGAAGGTATGTAGAGTGCATCCCGTAGCTGCGCTCTGTGTTGCTTTCCAGCGCTGTCTAGCAGGTGGATCACCGTGGTTCCTCTCTGTTGCGCCATTCCATTGCACTTGCTTCCATCCGCTAACTCCACGGAGTGGGTGCCTGGCTGGAACGAGTGGTCAAAGCTCTCGAACTTGTTGATGTCATTCACGATGTGGGAAGTTGCTCCCGCATCCACCATAATCCCTTTCATCTTGACGTTGCTCGGTGGTCTTTCTCTCTGGACGTACTTGGCCATGAAGAGGAAATCGTAGTCACTGTCTTGCTTTTCCGCAAATTTCCTGGCGCCATCTTGTCCATTCTTTTTCTTGCACAGTGACTCTGCATGCGTGGCATTCTTACAGTAACTGCACCACACTTTTCTGTAGCACTTTCACGCCCTGTGTCCCTTTGTTCCACACTTGTAGCACGTAATGTCTGGATCTTCATCTTTTCTGTTACTTTCTGGTTTGCTTTGGCCTTTGCCCTGTCTTGCATGCATCTTCATCACATTATCTGTACTCGCATCTGTCATTTTCATTTTCTCGGACTCTTCATAAACTCACAGCCTTCTCGTGAAGTCAGCAAACGTGACATTATCTTCATTCTGTGTCACATGCACGGCTAGCGGCTTGAACGAGTCTGGTAGACCGCCTAGCACCATGGCCACGATCAGTCCATCACTCAGGGTTTCCCCTGCTTCTCTTAACGCTGTAATGATGTTCTCTGCCCTTATCACATAGTCTATCACAGTCTCGTTTTCTTCCATGCGTAACTTTGTTAGCGATGTGTACATGTTTATGATTCTCGGTTTGCTTTTTCCAGCATAATGTTGTCTCAATATCTTTAGTGCTTCTCTGCCATCATCAGCAGCCTCATGTCTGATTAGCGAAAGGCTTTTGTCATCGATTAGCCTTACCAGTTCGGCGTAGCAGTCGGCATTCTTTTGCCGGTCGTCATCGTTTGGCTGAGCTGGTGCTTGTAAAATAGTCTCCTTTAGCTTTAGGATGTGTAGGCAACCTAAAAACCGTATTTCCCACAGGTCGTATTTCTCCTCAGACCCGTCGAACAGCAGCTGCGGTGCCGGAACTCCAGTCGCTCGGCTAGCCATCTTTCATCCCGCCTAGACTTCTCCCCAGCTCCAAACTTTATCGCGTAATATGTCGCCCTTAACTTCTAATTTACTCACGCTCGCTTATCTTCCGCCCTGGGCCCATAACCTGTTAAGATATCTGACTGGCGCAGACTTAACTAACGTGGTGAATAATAAGCGGAGCGGAGTTTCTCATTTTTCTTTTATTGAACTTGCTGGACTCAACTGAACAAGATGCGTGACTACGTCACACATTACATCACACGTTACATCACATTAGATGTGCTGATTGGCTGAACCATATACACTTAGGTAAACACATTACCAGAATAAGAGCGTCACAAAGTCATATTTAACACACGTTTCACAAAAATGACATTTTCAGCAGGAAAAACTCGGAATTCCGCAGATCCACGGAAAATTCTCATCCCTGATTTTATATGTCTATATTTTTAGCTTTTTTGAGACAGTGTAATTAGTATTTTTTTCATATTGTAAAGCGCTTAGCACAGAAATGAAAAAAAGTGCTCTATTGTGATATTATTATAAAAGAAAAGGAAGGAAACCATATAAAGAATGAATGAATTAATTCTAGAGCTAGAACTCAATGGTCTCAATACTCCTTTTCGACAACTTCCTGTAACAAATTGGAAGTGCATCACATCTACATCACACATGGGACCACTGACCAAAGAAGGCAAGGAAAGAGGGACAGGAGTACATTTTAAAATATGAATGCACTTTCTCTTGGTAATAAGCATAAACGCATCTGAAAGCAATTTCTTTCGTCCATTTATTTCGAATGGTGAACCAAATTGTATACACTCACCAGTCAATTTAATCAGAACACATGTATGTGTATGCACAGGCACAGTGTGCGATTGTTAGACTCATTATTACATTCTTACAACACAATGATATAGTGGGTACAGCCTCTATATGAGGCAGTAGCCACAAAAACTAAATACAAAAAGCTAGTTTTAAAGGTGGGAGAATAATGGTGGAAGGTATCTCTTACAACATCATCTTATAAATCCAGATTCTAAATGTACTTCTTTAGTCAGTTCTACTTGTAGTGTCTGTCATGTTGATTTATTTTGTGTGTGTGTGTGTGTGTGTGTGTGTGTGTGTGTGTGAGAGAGAGGGAGAGAGAGAGAGTGTTCTGTAATACAAATACTTTGTTTAATCCTTTCTTGGTAGCATTTAGGATTAAAAATAAGATGTGTGCAGCATGAGATGTGAATGTTAATGATATTATTTAGCTGTGTGCTGATGTGTTTTTTAAGATGCTGAGAAAGAGCAGGTCAGTTATTTGCTGTACATTTGGAGAAACACATCAGCGTTGATGATCCATGGATGATTCAGAGGGAAAGTCACTGACACTAATGACTCAAAATCAACTTACTCACAGACATAAATATGATCTTTACATTCATAAAGAGAGCTGCAATCTTTTCCTTCCTCCTGTGCTGAGGGTTGAGTCAAACCTGTGAAACTTTCTCATGGAAACAAACTGACAGTGTTCTAGAATTTCACTTCCAACTCTCAGCTGATGATGTCATAAGGGGTGCTCCAGCAACTGACCAATCAGCAGCTTCACTTAATCTCGCCCTCAGTGGAAGTGCACACTCATTATAATTTCTTTCTTTCTTTCTTTGTCTGCCATATTTTATTTCATTTTTTCTACCAAAACAGAAAGAAAGCAAAGAGAAATTAAAGAAATGGTGTTTTTTCTGTATTTTTTCTTTCTCTCTCTCTCTGCCATTTGTTCTTTCATTTTTCTTCCAAAGAAGGAAAGGAAAGGGGGAAAAACAAGAAATAGAAGTGTCTTCTTCTGCTCTATTTTCTTTTGTTCATTTTTAAATTCTTTTTTTCTCCATACATGTCTTTCTTTCTTAATTTTTAAAGTTCTTTTTTTCTTAAAAAAAAAAACACAAGGAGCTTCTTTCCCTGCAATATTTCTCCTTCAAATAAGAAAGACAAAAAAGCAAATGCCTTTCTGCTGCCACTCCTGATTATTTTCTGTTATTTTTTCACTTTTTAATTCTGTTTTCTTCCTCCATCTTTCTTTCTTTCTTTCTTCTACAATTCTGTTTTTCCCCAACAAAAGAAAGCAAGCAAACACAAATGAAAGAAAATACATTCTATTTCTTTCTGATATTACTGTTCATATTTGACTTTCCTACATTTCTGTTTTATTCTTTTGTTTTTCCCTCCCTCCCTCTATCCATTCATTCATCCACTTTTGTTTCAGTCCATCTACACTCATTATTTTTCATCCATCTAGTTTTGAAATAAAACTACTTTTGCTGCTATTGGGAGAGTATGAGTAATCAATATGTTGCACTGTACCATATAGAGGAAAGACATCAGAAATATAAACAATGAACAGCCAACTGTATACAGGAAGTGAACAAAGTCTGCCTTTGACTTTGTCCTCTGGTCTGTGTGTGTGTTTTATCTCATATACTGGCTATATGGAATACAGAATCATACACTCTCTTTCCCTTTGCAGATAAGTCCACTTTCACTCTCCCATAAAACTCACACACTCTCTCTCTCTCTCTCTCACACACACACGCACAGTTTGCTGTGCTTTCACTTATCTTCTGTGGGGAACTGTGAAAGAAGTTTCCGGACTCCTCCAATCCCATATTTATCATTTTTGTCTGAAATATTCTGATGCAATTTACTTCTCCAGCATGAAATAAATTAAAATAAATCAACCGCTCAAGAAGAAAACTTTGTGTCTTTTTCCTCACAGCCAGCCATGTTGATTCTCTTTTATATATGACAATATTTATATTTACCATGGTGTAGTTACGATGGAATTGTCACTCGCCCTAACAGGAGGGTGCCAATGAAGGCAGCATTTTTTTTTAATAATTATTTTTTAATGCTTTATATGTCCCTTTTGCTGATACAGAAGTGGGTGGAACTTGGATTGAAATTCACCAGTTAATCACAAGACATGAACAAAACTGTTTAAATTAAATTAGCTAGCTTGCTAGTGAACTTGAATAATCACTTCATAGCCAACAGTGTTATGTTAGCATGATAAGGTTGTTTCTAGATGTAAAAAAAAAACAAAACCATAATGTCTGTAAATATTTCTACAATGTTGATGCAACATTCTTAGTGTCTCAAATGTTCCACTTGAAGCTTTTTAAACCCTATCAAATATATACTGTTTTGCAAAAGTGCAACCCCAGTGCTAAAAGCGTTAGGACACTATGTAAACTGTAAAGAAAATCAGAATGTGATGATTTGCAAAATCATAGAAACCTGATATTTCATTGAAAATAGTACAAAGACAACATATCAAATGTTGAAAAGTAGAAATGTTACTGTTTATATATGATTGAAACTGAGAAATTTTAATTGTTTTTTTTTTAAAAATGCTCATTTTGAATTTGATGCCAGCAACATTTCAGAAAAGTTGGGACAGGGGCATGTTTACCACTGTGTTGCATCACCTCTACTTTTAACAACAATCTGTAAACATTTGGGAACTGAGGAAACCAACTGCTGTAGTTTTGAATGAGAAATGTTGTCCCACTCTTGCCTGATATACAGATTCAGTTGCTCAACAGTTCTGGGTCTCCTTTGTCGTTTTTGTGCTTCCTAATGTGCCAAATGTTTTAAATGGGAGACAGGTCTGGACTGCAGGCAGGCCAGTTTACCACCCGAACTCATTTACTACAGAGCCATGCAGTTTTAATATGTGCAGAAAGTGGTTTGGCATTGTCTTGCTGAAAGACAATGCCAAACCATTGCCAAACCTTCCCTCAAAAAGATTTTGTCTGGATGGCAACATATTGCTCTGAAACATGTGCAAATAATTCAGCATTAATGATGCCTTCCCAGATGTACAAGCTACCCATGTCATGTGCACTAATGCACCCTCATACCATCACAGATGCTGGCTTTTGAACTGTGCACTGATAAGCTGGAGGGTCGCTCTGCTCTTTAGCCTGGAGGATGTGGTGTCCATGATTTCTAAAAAGAATTTCTACTTTTGGTTTGTCAGACCTTGAGACAATTTTCCACTTCGCCTTAGTCCATCATAAAAGAGCTTGGGCCCAGAGAAGGTGGCAATGTTAATAGATATTGTTTATATCTGGGTGTGGCAGCGGGGGCATGGTCAAGCGCCGGTCTGTGACAGGAGGGCAGAGTCAGGGAAGGTAAGTGGCAGAATCACGTCACCTGAGAGCAATTAACCTGTGTTTGTGTGTCTTCCCAGGGACTGCGCCCTATATCAGGAGGGAGAGCGAGAGCAGAGGGAGCTCATCCCTGAACCAGACGCCGGTTGTGTGTGTGTCTGCACGAATAATTATTGTTAAACTGAAAAGTGTGGCAATAAAGCCGAATTATAAAACCTGATCTCTGTCCTGCCGTCCTCTGTGCTCCACCCACACGTAGGGAGTTTTACAGTGGTGCCGAAACCCGGGACAGTGGAGCACCAAACCAGCAGCCCCATGGAATCCTCCCCGTTCGCTGATCTGGTTCACGCCCTCGCCACGGCTCAGCAAAGCCAGCACCAGGCACTCGTCACGCTCCGAAAGGAGCAGGAGCGGCGCTCCGAAGCCCTGGTGCTGGCCCAGCAGGAAGATCGCGAGGCGTTCCGGCATCTCCTCGCGTCGGCGGGGTCCACCAGCGCTCCGGCCGCGGGCCCGTCTCCCCTCATTGTCACCAAGATGGGCCCGCAGGATGACCCCGAGGCATTCATCACGTTGTTTGAACAGGTCGCCGAAGCCTCGGGGTGGCCGATGGAGCAGCGCGCGGCATGCCTCCTCCCGCTGCTCACGGGAGAGGCGCAGCTGGCCGCGCTACAGCTCCCCGCCGACCGCCGGCTGGCCTACGCGGACCTCCGCCGGGCCATCCTCCAGCGCGTGGGGCGCACACCGGAGCAACAGCGCCAGCGCTTCCGCGCGCTGCGACTGGAGGAAGTCGGCCGGCCTTTCGCGTTCGGCCAGCAGCTCCGGGACACCTGCTGGCGGTGACTGAGGGCCAACAATCGCGACGCCGAGGGAATCGTCGACCAGGTGGTACTGGAACAATTCGTTGCCCACTTACCAGCCGGAACTGCGGAGTGGGTCCAGTGCCACCGCCCGGCGTCGCTGGATCAGGCAGTCGAGCTGGCGGAGGATCATCTGGAGGCTGTCCCGGCAGCAGGACTGCAGATGGCATCATCTCTTCTCTCCTCTTCTCTCTCTCTCTCCCCCTCTCCTCCTGTGTCCCGTCCTCACCCCATTCCCCCACCGCGGAGGCAGGGGCCGGCACCACCCCAGCCGGCCCGCCGCACCCGCGGTGCCCTCCCGTTTCTCCCTTCTGTGTCTGTCTCTCCCCCACCTCAGGTGAGTGAGCCCCAGATCACTGGTGCAGAGGGAAAGCCCGGGCCGGTTTGCTGGCGCTGCGGGGAGCCGGGCCACCTTCATCAGCAGTGCACAGCAATGGAAGTGGGCGCGGTGGTTCGGATCCCCGATGCGCCAGAGGCCGCCCTCGATCGGGCCGGAGTGTATCGCATACCGATGAGTATCCAAGGGGCTACATATCAGGCGTTGGTGGATTCTGGTTGTAATCAGACCTCAATTCGCCAAAGCCTGGTTCAAAACGAGGCATTGGGGGGAGCACAGGGGGTGAAGGTATTGTGTGTGCACGGGGATGTTCACAGCTACCCTTTGGTGTCGGTCCACATTATTTTCAGAGGGGAAAAATTTATAGTGAAGGCGGCGGTTAATCCTCGCCTTACCCACTCTCTAATTTTGGGGACTGATTGGCCGGGATTTCGGGGTTTAATGACACGCCTAGTCGAGAGTGGGTCCTGCCATTTGACAGGGGGAGGTCCCGGTGTTGCTTTGGTGGGAGCAGCTGTCACAGAGCCGTCTACGTCATCTCCGCGTCAGAGTGAGGAGCCGCCGGCTCCTCCTCTCTCTATTGGGGAATCCCTCGCGGATTTCCCATTAGAGCAGTCGCGAGATGAGACTCTGCGGCATGCGTTTGACCAAGTGAGAGTAATCGATGGTCAAACGCTCCAGCCGAACGCCACCCCGTCCTTCCCCTACTTCGCGATTATGAAGGATAGATTATACCGAGTGACGCAGGACACTCAAACTAAAGAGTGCGTCACGCAGCTTTTAATTCCGAAGAGCCACCGGGAATTGGTATTCCAGGCGGCTCACTTTAATCCCATGGCTGGACACTTGGGGCAGGATAAAACACTAGCCCGAATAATGGCCCATTTCTATTGGCCGGGGATTCGCGGCGATGTCCGTAGGTGGTGTACGGCATGCCGCGAATGCCAGTTAGTAAACCCAGCGGCCATTCCAAAAGTGCCTTTGCGCCCTCTACCGTTAATCAAGACCCCGTTTGAGAGAATTGGGATGGATCTCGTCGGGCCATTAGATCGGTCAGCATGAGGGTACCGCTTTATATTAGTTCTGGTGGACTATGCAACGCGATACCCGGAAGCAGTGCCTCTGCGCCATATCTCAGCACGCAGTATTGCCGAGGCACTCTTCCGCGTCATCTCCCGAGTTGGAATCCCGAAAGAGATTCTGACTGATCAAGGCACTACGTTTATGTCACGAACACTGCGCGAACTGTATGGGTTATTGGGGGTTAAGCCGATCCGCACCAGCGTGTATCACCCACAAACGGACGGTTTAGTGGAACGATTCAACCACACCCTCAAAAATATTATTAAAAAATTCGTAAGTGAGGACGCACGTAACTGGGATAAGTGGCTCGAACCCTTGCTGTTCTCAGTGCGAGAGGTCCCCCAAGCCTCCACGGGGTTCTCCCCGTTCGAATTATTATATGGGCGTAAGCCGTGCGGCATCCTGGACGTGCTGCGGGAAAATTGGGAGGAGGGACCTTCACAAAGTAAGAACGAAATTCAGTACGTTATGGACCTGCGCGCAAAACTCCACACGCTCACCCACCTAACTCAGGAGAATTTGCGGCAGGCCCAGGAACGGCAAGCCCGCCTGTACAACAAGGGTACGCGCCTTAGAGAGTTCACTCCGGGAGATAAGGTACTCGTACTGTTGCCCACGTCGAGCTCTAAATTGATCGCCAAGTGGCAAGGACCCTTTGAGGTCACACGGCGAGTCGGGGATGTCGACTATGAGGTGAGGCGAACGGACAGGGGTGGGGCGCTACAGATTTACCACCTCAACCTGCTTAAACTCTGGAACGAGGAGGTCCCCGTGGCGGTGTTGGTAGTTCCAGAGAAGGCGGAGCTGGGGCCGGAGGTTCAAAAAGGGATATTGGCATCCCGTACCTCTCCGGTCCCCTGTGGAGACCACCTCTCCCCGACCCAACTCACGGAGGTCGCCCAGTTGCAGACCGAGTTTTCGGATGTGTTCTCGCCCCTGCCCGGTCGCACTAACCTCATAGAGCACCACATAGAGACGCCCCAGAGGGTGGTAGTGCGTAGCCGCCCTTACAGGCTACCCGAACACAAAAAAAAGGTGGTTCAGGAAGAACTTCAGACCATGCTCGAAATGGGCATCGTCGAGGAGTCCTACAGTGACTGGAGCAGCCCGGTGGTCTTGGTACCCAAGGCCGACGGGTCGGTCCGGTTCTGTGTGGACTATAGAAAAGTCAACGCGGTGTCTAAATTCGACGCGTACCCAATGCCTCGTATTGATGAGTTGCTCGATCGACTCAGCACTGCTCGCTTTTATTCGACACTGGATTTGACAAAGGGATATTGGCAGATCCCCTTGACTCCACTATCCCGAGAAAAAACGGCCTTTTCCACACCGTTTGGTTTACACCAATTCGTCACCCTTCCGCTTGGGCTGTTTGGGGCGCCCGCGATGTTTCAGCGGCTGATGGACAGAGTCCTCCGCCCTCACGCCACGTATGCGGCAGCATATTTAGATGACATAATCATCTATAGCAATGACTGGCAGCGGCACCTCGAACATCTGAGGGCCGTCCTTAGGTCGCTGAGGCGAGCGGGGATCACAGCCAACCCAAAGAAGTGTGCGATTGGGCGGGTGGAAGTATGGTATCTGGGCTTCCACTTGGGCAATGGGCAGGTGCGTCCCCAAATTAATAAGACGGCAGCAATTGCGGCCTGCCCAAGGCCCAAGACCAAAAAGGGGGTGAGACAGTTCCTGGGGCTGGCTGGCTATTATCGCAGGTTTATACCTAATTATTCGGACGTCACCAGCCGGCTGACTGATCTCACTAAAAAGGGGGCACCAGATCCGGTCCAGTGGATGGAGCAGTGCCAGCGGGCTTTCTCAGAGGTAAAGGCTGCACTGTGTGGGGGGCCACTTCTACACTCCCCTGACTTTTCTCTCCCTTTTATGTTGCAGACCGATGCGTCGGACAGAGGGCTGGGGGCGGTTTTGTCCCAGGAGGTGGAGGGGGAGGACCGCCCTGTCCTGTATATCAGCAGGAAGCTGTCAGTGCGTGAGGGGCGCTACAGCACCATAGAGAAAGAGTGTCTGGCCATCAAGTGGGCGGTTCTCGCCCTCCGGTACTACCTGCTGGGGCGCCCTTTCACCCTCTGTTCGGACCACGCGCCCCTCCAGTGGCTCCACTGCATGAAAGATGCCAACGCGCGGATCACCCGTTGGTATCTGGTGCTCCAACCCTTCAATTTCAAGGTGGTCCACAGGCTGGGGGCGCAGATGGTCGTGGCGGACTTCCTCTCCCGTCAAGGGGGGGGGGGGGGGGGAGTCGGCTGCAGGCCGGACGGCCGCCCAGCCTGAGTCGGGCGGTGGGGGTATGTGGCAGCGGGGGCGTGGTTAAGCGCCGGTCTGTGACAGGAGGGCGGAGTCAGGGAAGGTAAGTGGCAGAATCACGTCACCTGAGAGCAATTAACCTGTGTTTGTGTGTCTTCCCAGGGACTGCGCCCTATATCAGGAGGGAGAGCGAGAGCAGAGGGAGCTCATCCCTGAACCAGACGCCGGTTGTGTGTGTGTCTGCACGAATAATTATTGTTAAACTGAAAAGTGTGGCAATAAAGCCGAATTATAAAACCTGATCTCTGTCCTGCCGTCCTCTGTGCTCCACCCACACGTAGGGAGTTTTACACTGGGTTTAACTTGTGTATTTGTGGATGCAATGATGAACTGTTTACACAGACGATGGTTTTCTGAAGTGTTCCTGAGCCCAGGCAGTGATTTCCACAATAGAATTGTGTCTGTTTGTAATGCAGTGTCACCTTAGGGCCTGAAGATCACAGGCATCCACCACTGGTTTTCAAGAGTGTTCCTCCCCATCTTTACTTCTAAGAGACTCCGCCTCTTTAAGATGCTCTTTTTATACTCAATCATGTAACTGGCCTGTTTCCAATTAACATTATTATTATTATTATTATTATTATTATTGTGGGCGGCACAGTGGTGTAGTGGTTAGCGCTGTTGCCTCACAGCAAGAAGGTCCGGGTTCAAGCCCCGTGGCCGACAAGGGCCTTTCTGTGCGGAGTTTGCATGTTCTCCCTGTGTCCACGTGGGTTTCCTCTGGGTGCTCTGGTTTCCCCCACAGTCCAAAGACATGCAGGTTAGGGTAACTGGTGACTCTAAATTGACCGTAGCTGTGAGTGTGAATGGTTGTCTGTGTCTATGTGTGAGCCCTGTGATTACCTGGCGACTTGTCCAGGGTGTACCCCGCCTTTCGCCTGTAGTCAGCTGGGATAGGCTCCAGCTTGCCTGCGACCCTGGAGAACAGGATAAAGCGGCTAAAGACAATGAGATGAGATTATTATTACACAACTTTTCCAGTCTTTTGTTGCTCCTGTCTCAACTTATTTAAAACATATTGATGGCACTAAATTCCAAATGAGCACATATTTATCATACAAACAAACAAATAAATTAATTAATAATAAATAAGATTTCTTTATTTCAACATTTCATATGTTGTCTTTGTGCTATTTTCACTGAAATATAGGGTTTCCATGATGTGCAAATCATCACATTCTCTTTTTGTTTATGTTTTACACAGTATCCCAATTTTTTTGGGATTGGGTTTAAATACAAAATGTATTAATCAGCTTTTTGATGTTGCTAAGACCAGCATCAAAAACAACAACAAAAAAAAAACAAGTGAACAAGTGAAGTGAAGATCAGGCCATGAGGGTGTTTTGCTAAAAAAGGGAATAGTGCCCATTGGTAAATAGATTTCATCATTAACATTGAGGATTATCAGCTAGACATCAGCCAGAAACTTAAAACTTTATTGCAATTGGGTTTTAGCTATAATATCAAAATGATCTTTTATGGAAATAAATGAGAGACCTTAATTGACTTAACACAGGAAATGTGTAGTAACATGAAATGTGTGGTGTGTGAAAACTTGAGTTGGATGTCTTTTGTTGAGGTGTAACAAAATGTCTTTTGTTGAGGTGTAAGTAAACATTTGTCCTCAACTGTACCTGAAAATATTTACATTAAATGCATATTTGTTACTTATGCTATTTTAATGTGATACAAAAACTGATGCTAAGGCTAGGAGTAATCCATTTAATAAGTAGATCAACATGAAATATATTTTCACTGATTGCTTTGGTTCTCCAGTAAGGTCTTCAATGCTTCTAGATTTTTCCACGTGGTGAACACACATGAAAGTTCAGGCCACCCAGGAACAAAATCTCCAGCATTACCATCTGGAAACAAGGCTCTGAACCATGAATTGTGGGATTCTGGAAGTTTAATCAGTACCAGTAAGTGATGAGCAAGGGAGAGAGAGAGAGAGAGAGAGAGAAGGAGGAAGGAATTAAAAGACTTGGTCTGACACGGTGATAAGATTCAGCCTTTGATGCCAAATCTAACTGAAATGGGGGGAAAAAAGGAGGCAGGCAAGAGAGGTAGTAGCATGGTGATATGGTCTGATCAGTCTGTGATTCAAAACAAAGCCAGGGTGGATGGGACTCCCTGCAAAAAACCAGAGACAAACACAATAAATGTACACAAGAAAACAAGAAAAAGGGGAAAAACTCAGAAGAATGAAAGAAAGAAAGGCAGACATAAAAAAACAGATTAAAATGTATTTTTAAAAGAAAAGAAAGAGAAAATAGGCTAAAATTGAAAAGGGAACTAAGAAAAATAAAAATGGGAAAAGAAAGAAAAGAGTAAAATAAGAAAAGAAAGAAAAGATTTCCACTAAAAGGAAATTTTATCAAGTGGAATCCCAATAAAAGGGATGTGGCTTTAGTTTCCATCAATCCCAGTAAAGGAGGTGTGACATCGATATATGTTTTTCAGTCCCAGTGGACTAGGACATCCAGCCTCTGTAGCTGTCCCAATGAAGATGTGGCTTTCTTTTTTTTAAACAGCTGAAAATTATGTAGTATTATACACAGTAGATTTTGTTTCTTTTTATTTCCTATACTGGATTGTTGATGTATAAAATGTTGCAAAAGGAAATAGACATGCCCAGTGAGAGACATTTGGTAACAAAGCCAATGAAACACCAACCCAGAAACACACATCTAGTCACACACTTGGTTATACACTCAATAATGCACCTGGTGACATACCCACCCAGTGACACACCATGTGACATGCCCAGTGACACACCAGGTGACATGCCCAGTGTCATGCCAAGTGGCACACCCAGTGAACAAAGAGTAACACACCCAGTGACACTCACAGTGGCACAGCCAGTGACATGCTCAGTGTCATGTCAAGTGGCACACCCAGTGAACACAAAGTGACACAACCAGTCATGCCCAATGTTATGCTAAGTGACACACCCAGTGATCACAAAGTGACACACCCAGTGAAGACAAAGTGACACGCCCATTGACATACCCAGTGTCATGCCAAAAAACACACCTTGTGACACACAGTGAACATAAAGTGACACACCAAGTGACATGCCCAATGTCAGACTAAGTGTCATGCCAAGAGGCACACCCAGTTACATGCCCAGTGACATTCTCAGTGTCATGTCAAGTGACACACCTTGTGACACACCCAGTGAGCACAAAGCAGCACACCCAGTGACATGCTCAGTGTCATGTCAAGTGACACACACTGTGACACACCCAATGACATACCCAGTGTCATGCCAAGTAACACACCCTGTGACACACCCAGTGACATGCCCAGTGTCATGCCAAGTGGCACACCTAGTGAACACACAGTGACACGACCAGTCATATGCCCAATGTTATGCTAAGTGACACAGCCAATGACACCCTGTGATACACCCAGTGATCACAAAGTGGCACAACCTGTGACAAACCCAGTGAACACAAAGAGACACACCCAATGGCATACACAGTGTCATGCCAAATAACACACCCTGTGACACACCAAGTGGCATGCTCAATATCATACTAAGTGTCATGCCAAGAGGCACACACAGTGAACACAAAGTGACACAACCAGTTACATTCCCAGTACCATGCCAAGTAAAACACCCAATGACATACGCAGTGTCATGCCAAGTAAAACACCCTGTGACACACCCAGTGAACACAAAGTGATACACCCATTGACATACCCAGTACCATGCCAAGTGAAACACCCTGTGACACACCCAGTGATATGCTCAGTGTCATGTCAAGTGGCCCACCCAGTAAACACAAAATTACACACCAAGTGACAGGCCCAATGTCATACTAAGTGTCATGCCAAGAGGCACACCCAGTACCACGCCAAGTGAAACACCCTGTGACACACCCAGTGATATGCTCAGTGTCATGTCAAGTGGCCCACACAGTGATCACACAGTGACACACCCAGTGACACCCTGTGACACCCAGTGATCACAAAATGACACAGCCAGTAACATGCCCAGTGTCACACTTTGCACACTTCAGTAACCATGTTTTACCAATAAAACCAAAAGAACCAAGCCTTTCACTTCAAGTTACCATCTCTATTATAATTCAAAAGCACTTAAATCATACACGTTTAGTAAATTACACTGTTCTTCCACTTCTCTAATCCCTCTCAAGTGTGTTGGGGAAATGTGCAGCAAACACAACACCAGGCATGGAAGACAAATCTAAGAACACTACCTTCCCCAAAATATTCTCAAGTGCTACAGCTGATTTATTGCTAGCTTATATTAGTTTCTATCAAAGCCCTAGATACTGCTTTGGTCTGTATGTTTTGAATGCCATTGGTGTTAAGCCATGCTGTAGCCAAAATGCACAGAATTTCAAAATGACTTTGGTATTATGTCAGTCAAGATGATGAAGCTAATGTTATTGCCACTGGTTTACAGCTCAATGCCACCAAAAAGAAGCCGGCAGCCTCCTAAAAAATTGGAAGACTACTGTAGACTATCAGACCAAATTGCTGAACAAACAGCAGCGGACCAAAATGGTAAGTATATTATTTCCCACAATATGTTCTCACTTTTGTTTAACCGTTAACTTGCAGCATGTTGTAACAGGAGTGAAAGGGCACTCTTTCAACCCAGGTAAACTAGGAAGTAGCTAGCCTTGATGCGGTCGAGGGATCGAGAAATAGGCAAGTCGGCATCTGCAGTCATGAATAACTTACCAGTTAACATTTCTTTTGCAATTAATTGAATTTGCAGCACAAAAGTTGGGCAGAAAAGTTAGCTGCTGCATGCCTTGTGAATGGCCTAGCTAGCTCGATAATAACATCAGCAATCTAAATTTAAATGAACTAATATGACCATATTTCTACCTTTATCAGTTATTTGAGGGCTAGGTATTAGGAAATCGGTTGTCTGGCATTTATTCACTGTGGAATTACCATCTGTTATCACGTTTATCATCTGCAGTTTGTGTCAACAAGGGTGGCCATATGCCCAGCTTTATATATAAAGCTCTGTCCAGCGTAGCCCCAAGCCAGACATGCATTCCTTTTTAGAATTGCGCTGGAAAGGCATCACAATTTCATACCACACATCATGTGCACTGGAGTGTTTGCCTGAATTTGAACAGTCAGACTTCAGTAGCAAACTTGGAAAATTGAGAATGCAAAGATCTGCAGTGAGAAACCAGCTGATGTGTGTAGTTTAATCTTGCACAGTCTCAGCCCTTGAGGGCATATGAACTGTTACATATTTGTAGAGGGATAACTTTACTAATAGGTGTACACTGTGTTACTCTACATTTGAATTTTACATTTAAATACTCTGTTGTTCTCTTTTAGCTCTACATGTCTTTGTGGCATTTCATGACGGCTACACAGCTAAGATTCACAAGACCTGTGATGTAATGACAGGGGAAGGGGAACCAATTGACAGCTTCAAAGACCTGAGTCCAGGAGAAGTAGTACGTGCTAGATGGTGCGACAAGAAGTTCTACATGGCTACAGTGCAGTATGTGACCCTAGATCACAAGAAGAATGACACAAGTAAGAGCGCAGCCATGCTTCATGTGGCTCGACAAAGATTCTACAACTCTCCAGTGCTTCCAGAGGATGAGCTACAGTTTCACCAGCCTTCATCTTCACAAGCCATATCTGGTCAGTCACCTCTGTTTGCATCGCCACATCACCAGCCTCCATCCCCACAACTCATGTCTTTAGAGCAGAACCAGCCTGCTCTCTTGGTTTTGGACACACAGTGTAAACAACCACCTAACCCAACTTCCAGTGCCAAGGAGTCCTTTCTCAATATGCTGCTCCATCACTCCATCTCTGAAGCATCCATGAACATGGATGATGAAGATATGGGCTCAAGTTTGCCTGCAGACACAGTCAATATAGACAGGTACTTTGTTTAGATTTGATGTTTAGATTGTCCTGTGTATGTATGCAACCTTGATGGAACAAATTCCTAGTCGGTTTTACCTACATTGGCATTAAATGATTCTGATTCTAAGGTCTCCTCTCAGCGAACAAGGAGAGGATGGCCCTTGGGAGCCATGTGGTGCATGCAAGACAGAAGTGTCCAAACTGAAGGAGGAGATGAAGAGAATGAAAGATGTGTTGTTCAGTCTTGGTAAGTTAATTGTATTTGTTGCCATGTGGGGTGTAGTTCATAAATAAATAAATAAATAAATAAATAATTCAGTGTAATTAATAGATTTCTAAACTATTTTACAAGCATTAAAACTTTCTAATAAATAAAAAAGTAAATAAATTGTACATAAATAAGCAATTCATTGTAATTCATAAATAGATCCCTACACCATCTCTAAACTAGTTTAAAATGTTAAAAGCATTAAAACGGATGTCCTTCTGTGTACAGATGTTGAAGCACTACAGGTCTTCATTGAGAGTGTTAAGGAACTTAAGAGTGGATCCAACAGGGACATCCCAAAGTCCAGAGTTGGCCAACAGGAGCTCTTCCCAAAGAGTGGCCTTTTCTTGTCTTCTGTTAGACTTGCAGCCATCCACCAAGATGCAAAGAAGGACTGGCTTCGTCTTTTTCACCTTCTGTTCGATGAGTTCTTCTCACCAGAGGAGTGTGCCAATGCTGTTGCTTTTGGGAAGCATGGAAAAGTTCCAGAGGGGAAAAAAGTCTTGGACCGTGAAAAAGTCAGTGGAATACTTAGTAAGTAAATTGTTCTATTAATTTCTATAATATTCTTTCATCATGTATTTAAGCAATTAGCCACAAGGGGTGATGATTTATACTGTATTTACAATGGCTAAGGGGTAGCCTAGAAATCTAGACGTACCCTAGCGGTAGAAAATGGATTTGCTATGCAGGTACATCTAGAAACAAAGCATAGGGCCTCAGTAGCTGTTCTTCCAAGTTTGGTCCGACCAATCATATTGCTTTATCCTTCTAGAGAGTCGCCTGGACGTACCCTAGTGGTAGCTTATCAGGCTACTATTGCGTGCAGAGGCAGTTTGAAAGACAACCACTGATTCCACACCTTGGATTGAGCCCGGTCTATCGGTCGTAGCCAGACCATATGTTTTGATGTTATAGTCTGGTTTGTCACTCTAGCTAAGGGGTGTAGTTCGGTACGATGTGCAGCGGAGTGAAGTTAGACCCCATTAGCCACTGTAAATACAGTATAGCCTATGGCCTCAGGTGGCTTATTGCTTTTCTGTAACTGTTACAACATACGTTGATGATTTTATTCAATAAATACACAACAAGTTAAAATTAAAGTGATTTATTTAAAAATAACCATTCCCTACACCAATAATGTAGATTGTCACACAATAGTAAGTGGAATGTTGGCCACAGCTTGTAACGACTTCATTTTTTTACAATTCCCTGCGTAGGGATGTGTATGCAAGGATGTGTAAGGATGTGTAACCTTGTGTAAGGTTAGCCGGGAATTACAACAGAAAGGAACACATTTCAGCCAATCAAAATCAATGACCGGAACTGTCAGTTTCAGAGCTATTATTACCACACTGATAGATTGATTTTGCCTTTTATCTGCAGCCTACATTATGCACTGCGGAACGCTCAGCGGATGGACAGCTGGGGAATCTTCAAAAGTCAACTTTTGTTAATAAATGTCGAACGAGGGCTGGCGGTTCCAAAAAATCCATGAAGCGGGGGTAATTTTCTCTTTTATTTTGAATTATTTCCAATTGTGGTAGGCTTTATTGGTGGGCTCTTTTAAGGGTAGGCCTCTATTGCACTAAAATTATTCAACCTTTATACAGTTAATGTCAAAATGTGTTAGCCTGGCATCGCACAAACCCACATCAAGATGTTGGGTCTGGGGACGCACCATTGGCAGGAGGGGCGGGATAAATAGTTGTCTTTCAAATCCCTCTACACGCAGTAGGATAGCGCTACAACCAATCAGAGCAACGAAGAAGGTGACTTAGTCAGAGCGATGTCACTGCTGTAATGTAGCCTAACCCCAGACCCCATGAACTAACATCTGAGTAGTTTGTTGTAGCTTTGATTGTAGCATAGGCTACCCCCAACATAATTCAGTTCAGATTACTTGTTGAATAGCCTATCTACTTTATCGCTAAAACATACTAACCATTTGTACGCGAGATAAACCTCATCCACCACAATTCGCAACATCATCTTTGTTTTCAAGTAGCAGAGAATTCTTCTATTGTTTATCTCTAACACAGAACCGTCGCATTTCTGTTGTTATGCCCACCCTCCGATTCAGCTCTTCACGATGTGATTGGCCCAGACAGTTTTGGGGTTTCCGTTCGCAGCCCCAATGAAGAGTTGCTAGACTGTCCCTGGCTGCAAATTACATTTGCTGCCGCTGGGGGGCGTCTAGATTTCTAGGCTAAAAATGTTACAAATCACTTAAAGGACAAATCCGGTGTAAATTGAACCATCACTGTGTGCTGTCTATAGGAAAAAGAACAAGAAAATGTGGCACAGCCAAGTCTGAGTTATGGACAGTGAAGTATAGCTCAGAGACGTATAGAAGTACTTCTATAGACCCCTTTCACATGACGTCACCGCGCCGCGAGATTTTGTTAGGCGCCATATTGGAAGACCAAGTACATGCACTCACAATATAAAACAAAGTACGAGCAAGAGTAAAGTGACACGATGGCTGATAATTCTGGTTATGTGAGTACATTATCAGTTGCAGAAAGGGCATGGTATGTGGAGAAACTGGCTGTGATTGATAGGTTTGACCCATATGATAAGACTCGCGGCAAGGGAGAATGGAAACATAAGGAGGACCGGACACCAATTCTGCCATCTGTTTGCTACCCAGACATTGTAAACTATTTGTTGTTTACACCCAGTGCCTACACTCAGTGTTCGAACTATGCCGATATTTTTGGGGGCCCCCTTTTTTTCCCTGGGGGGGTGCTTGCACTTGTCTCAGAGCGCAGATCTCCAAACACATGAGAAGCCTATCTTACGCACATATCACGCGGACTCCACACCTCCACACATGCATCGCGTCTGAAGTCATAACTCATCAGGGGAAATCGTGTCCGCATTGGCATGTTCAAAAAACAACCTCGCGTCAACAATAATACCACACGCAAGGAAAAAAAAACAGTCAGGCTACTCAACAACCAACCTGGCAGCAGCGAGCAAGCCCCAAAACATCCTAAATTATTATTATTATTAAATTGTAGAAGTCTGGGAGGCTTGCTCCTCATACAGTTATCAACTTGGGGCCAATTTAGCATATTTTAAATCTGAATTTCTTGCATTTGCTTACCTCAAAGTGTCCGCAGATCATGCACAGACTTATCCATTATATCCACAGTTTTTTGCCAAGTCTCACACAGGTTTCTTTCAAGTCTACTGTTGGGCCAATAAATCATAAATAAAACAGCTCAGATTTGTTTGTTTAAGTCGTTTGCCACTCCACTTTATTCTTGTGGGTTCACATACCACTGCCATTAATTCCCCCTAATCACGAGTTTGTTGGTCTTCCAAAATGGCGCAGGGTCTGTTTACTTCCCGTTTTGGGTGACGTCAGTGAAAGGGGTCTATATGGCTCTGGTATAGCTCTGTTATAGCTGACCTAATGGGGCAAAGAAACTGAAGGCTCTTTGCCCTATTGGGTCAGCTTTATTTCCCTGTCCATAACTCAGTCTAGGTTATGCCAAATTGTATTGTTCTTTTTCCTTTGGACAGTGCCTGGTGAGCTCAAACAACAGGGCTATGGATCAGTATACGCCAGATTTGCCCTTCAATGGGACTGTGTGACATGGTCCAGCAATACTCATAACTTAAGCCTCACAGATCACAGGAGAAATATTCCTGTTGAAACCACTATTAGAACTAAACAAAGTGAAGCTGCATTTAGTTGTTATATGTTCTGACTCAGGTGGCACGATGGTGTAGTGGTTAGCGCTGTCGCCTCACAGCAAGAAGGTCCGAGTTCGAGCCCCGTGGCCAGCGAGGGCCTTTCTGTGCGGAGTTTGCATGTTCTCCCTGTGTCCACGTGGGTTTCCTCTGGGTGCTCTGGTTTCCCCCACAGTCCAAAGACATGCAGGTTAGGTTAACTGGTGACTCTAAATTGACTGTAGCTGTGAGTGTGAATGGTTGTCTGTGTCTATGTGTGAGGCCTGTGATTACCTGGCGACTTGTCCAGGGTGTACCCCGCCTTTCGCCCGTAGTCAGCTGGGATAGGCTCCAGCTTGCCTGCGACCCTGTAGAACAGGATAAAGCGGCTACAGATAATGAGATGAGATGCCTAATTTTTTTTACACTGAATAGGCTTAGTCCAACCAAAACAAGGTTTTGCCTAGTGTTAAACTGGACAGGGGTTAATCCTAGCCTGACAATACAGTTTACTCACTAGATGAGGTGAGGGAATTTAACAAACTTGTTTAAGCTTGACAAGTGTATCAATAAAATCTGTTTTGCAATGGGGCAACATTTAGCAAACATGAGTGGTAGCTATCACGTCCCCCATTCTTCACTTGCACAACTTCAGTACTTCCAGAAATTAGACATGCTTCTCTATTTCCTCTCTTACACTATTGGATGAAGCTGACTGTCAGACAAATGTCTTACTTTGCATTTTTGAGTGGCTCATAAACTAACAGTGTTCTCTTTTTTCTGCTTCTCTCTCTCTCCTCCCTGTGGCTGGTTCCACCACCAGGATAGAAGACACAGATTGACCAGCCCACGCTTTCATCCACCACTGTGCACAGTATGGCGCGCTTTGGCGCAAGTTCAGTTTGTTTATGTTAGTGGTTATTAGTTTATTTGTCCATGTTGTTTGATTTATAGATAGGCTTTAATTGTCATTGTAAAAAGAACATATCAAGGCATTAACATGGCATTGAGTCCCATTGCTTGAAGTCCATTTTAAAGTGCAACTGTGCAAGCTCTCATTGCTTAAAGTCCATGTTTTAAGTGCAGCTGGTTTGCTTTGTTTTATAAAATAAAAATTTGAAATGAAGTACTATGAAGTGCCCTATTTTTCTGATCCTCAACCTGATATCTCAAGTGTAACGCCTCCTTCTCAACAGTTTCTCATTGCAATGTCTCCTCATTTGCTGTATTATTTCTCCTAAGGAGAAACAAGTTGTAAATGAGACTACACTCAAACATACAAGAGACCTCCCCTATTTCTCCTGCTTCTCAAACTAATATCTCTTTTGTGACTCCTACTTGTCTCATTGCTATGTCTCATCTTTTGCTTCTTTTATTTCTCCTAAGGCAAAATTAGGAGAAAGAACTGTGACAAAAGTAATACTTAAATGATCCTTAAAAGAGAATCACCATTTTGTCTCCTGAGCAACAGAAGGGATACAAATGAGAAACAAAATTTTCCTCTGGGGTGACACACCCAGTGAACACAAAGTGACACACCCATTGACATACCCAGGGTCATGCCAAATGACACACCCAGTGAACACAAAGTGACACACCAAGTGACATGCCCAATATCATACTAAGTGTCATGCCAAGAGGCACACCCAGTGAACACAATGTGACACACACAGTGACATGCCCAGTGACACACCCTGTGAGACACCCAGTGAACACAAAGTGACACATCCAGTGAGATGGCCAGTGTCCTGCCAAGTGACATACCCAATGACACAACCTGTGACACCCAGTGAACACAAAGTGACACGCCCATTGACATACCCAGTGTCATGCCAAAAAACACGCCCTGTGACACACCCAGTGAACATAAAGTGACACACCAAGTGACATGCCCAATGTCATACTAAGTGTCATGCCAACAGGCACACCCAGTGAACAAAAAGTGACACACCCAGTTACATGCCCAGTACCATGTCAAGTGACACACCCTGTGACATACCCAGTGAGCACAAAGAACACCCAGTGACATGCTCAGTGTCATGTCAAGTGACACACACAGTGACACACCCAATGACATATGCAGTGTCATGCCAAGTAACACACACTGTGACACACCCAGTTAACACAAAGTGACACACCCATCGACATACCCAGGGTCATGTCAAATAGCACATCCTGTGACACACCCAGTGAACACAAAGTGACACACCAAGTGACATGCCCAATATCATACTAAGTGTCATGCCAAGAGGCACACCCAGTGAACACAAAGTGGCAGACCTAGTGACATGCCCAGTGACACACCCTGTGAGACACCCAGTGAACACAAAGTGACACACCCAGTGAGATGGCCAGTGTCATGCCAAGTGACACACACAGTGACATACCCAATGACACAACCTGTGACACCCAGTGATCACAAAGTGGCACAGACAGTAACATGTCCAGTGTCATATCAAGTGGCACACTCAGTGAACACAGTGACACACCCAGTGACCTGCCCAGTGTCATGCCAAGTCACACATCCAATGAATACATAGTGATGCACCCTTTGACATATCCAGTGTCATGCCAAATAATACGCCCTGTGACACATCCAGTGAACACAAAGTGACACACCCAGTGACATGACGTGTACCATGCCAAGTGACAAACCCTGTGACACAGCCAGTGAACACAAAGTGACACATCCTGTGACATGCCCAGTGTCATGGCAAGTGATACACAGGGACACACCCAATGACAAACCCTATGACACACCCAGTGATCACAAAGTGACACAGCCAGTGGCATGCTCAGTGTCATGTCATCTGGCACACCCAGTTAACACACAGTGACACACCCAGTGACATGCCCAGTACCCTGCCAAGTGACACACCCTGTGACACACCCAGTGAACACAAAGTGATACACCCATTGACATACCCAGTGCCATGCCAAGTGAAACACCCTGTGACACACCCAGTGATATGCTCAGTGTCATGTCAAGTGGCCCACACAGTGATCACACAGTGACACACCCAGTGACACCCTGTGACACACCCTGTGACACCCAGTGATCACACAATGACACAGCCAGTAACATGCCCAGTGTCATGCCAAGAGACACACCCAGTGAACACAAAGTGACACACCCAGTTACATGCCCAGTACCATGCCAAGTGACACACTTTGTGACACACCCAGTGAACACAAAGTGACACACCCAGTGACATGCTCAGTGTCATGTCAAGTGACACACACTGTGACACACCCAATGACGTACCCAGTGTCATGCCAAGTAACACACCCTGTGTCACACCCAGTGAACAAAAAGTGACACACCCAGTGACATGCCCAGTGTCATGCCAAGTGACACACCTTGTGACACACCCAGTGAGCACAGTGGCACACCCAGTGAAATGCTCAGTGTCATGTCAAGTGACACACACTGTGACACACCCAATGGCATACCCAGTGTCATGCCAAGTAACACACCCTGTGTCACACTCAGTGAACACAAAGTGACACACCCAGTGACATGCCCAGTGTCATGCCAAATAGCACACCCTGTGACACACTCAGTGAACACAAAATGACATGCCCAATGTCATATTAAGTGCCATGCCAAGAGGCACACCCAATGAGAACAAAGTGACACACCCAGTTACATGCCCAGTACCATGCAAAGTGACACAACCTGCGATACACCCAGTGAACATAAAGTGACATACCCAGTGACATGATCACTGTCATGTCAAGTGACACACACTGTGACACACCCATTGAGATACCCAGTGTCATACCAAATAACACACCCTGGGACACACCCAGTGAACACAAAATGACACTGTGTCAGTTCGTGTAAATGGGTGGAGCACAGAAGGACGGCAGGACAGAACTGAGTTCACAAAAACTCTCTTTATTCAGCTTTTCAGCTGCAAACACCCACTCAGACACATGCACACACATCAGCTGTCTGGTTGTGAAGAGAGTCCCTCTGCTCTCACTCTCTCTCCTTAAGAAGGGCGCGGTCACTGGGAAGACACACAAACACATCAATTAACAACAGGTGTATTGATTCTGCCACTTAACTTCCCCGACTCTGCCCTCCTGTCACAGACCGATGCTAGACCATGCCCCCGCTGCCACATACCCCCACCGCCCGACTCAGGCCGGGCACCCGTCCAGCCCGCAGCCGACTCCCCCCCCCCTTGACGGGAGAGGAAGTCCACCACGACCATCTGCGCCCCCGGCCTGTGGATCACATTGAGGTTAAAGGGTTGGAGTGCCAGATACCAACAGGTGATCCGCACATTAGCATCCTTCATGCGGTGGAGCCACTGGAGGGGCGCGTGGTCCGAACAGAGGGTGAAAGGGCGTCCCAGCAGGTAGTACCGGAGGGTGAGGACCGCCCACTTGATCGCCAGGCACTCCTTCTCGATGGTACTGTAGTGCCCCTCACGCACCGACAGCTTGTGGCGAATGTACAAGACAGGGCGATCCTCCCCCTCCACCTGCTGGGACAAAACGGCCCCCAGCCCTCTGTCCGATGCATCTGTCTGCAACATAAAGGGGAGAGAAAAGTCAGGGGAGTGTAAAAGATGGCCCCCCACACAGTGCAGCCTTAACCTTAGAAAAAGCCCGCTGGCATTGCTCTGTCCACTGGACCGGATCTGGTGCCCCCTTTTTAGTCAGATCAGTCAGCGGGCTGGTGACGTCCGAATAATTAGGTATAAACCTACGATAATAGCCAGCCAGCCCCAGGAACTGTCTCACCCCCTTTTTGGTCTTGGGTCTTGGGCAGGCCGCAATCGCTGCAGTCTTGTTAATTTGGGGACGCACCTGCCCGTTGCCCAAGTGGAAGCCCAGATACCGTACTTCCACCCGCCCAATCGCACACTTCTTCGGGTTGGCCGTGAGACCCGCCCGCCTCAGCGACCTAAGGACGGCCCTCAGGTGTTGTAGGTGCCGCGGCCAGTCATTACTATAAATAATGATATCATCTAAGTATGCGGCCGCATAGGTGGCGTGGGGGCGGAGGACCCTGTCCATCAGCTGCTGAAACGTAGCAGGCGCCCCAAACAGCCCAAAAGGAAGTGTGACGAATTGGTGTAAGCCAAACGGTGTGGAAAAGGTCGTTTTTTCACGGGATAATGGAGTCAAGGGGATCTGCCAATAACGCTTTGTTAAATCCAGTGTCGAGTAAAAACGAGCCGTGCCTAGACGATCGAGCAACTCATCAATACGAGGCATTGGGTACGCATCGAATTTAGACACCGCGTTTACTTTTCTATAGTCCACACAGAACCGGACTGACCTGTCGGCCTTGGGTACCAAGACCACCGGGCTGCTCCAGTCACTGTGGGACTCCTCGACAATGCCCATTTCAAGCATGGCCTCGAGTTCTTCCCGAACCACCTTTTTCTTGTGTTCGGGTAATCTGTAAGGGCGGCTACGCACTACCACCCCCGGGGGTGTCTCAATGTGGTGCTCTATGAGGTTAGTGCAGCCGGGCAGGGGTGAGATCACGTCCGAAAACTCGGTCTGCAACTCGGCAACCTCCGCGAGTTGGGTCGGGGAGAGGTGGTCTCCACAGGGGACCGGAGAGGGACATGATGCTAATGTTCCTTTTTGAACCTCCGGCCCCAGCTCCGCCTTCTCCGGAACCACCGACACCAACGCCACGGGGACCTCCTCGTTCCAGAGTTTGAGTAGGTTGAGGTGGTAAATCTGTAGCACCCCACCCCTGTCCGTTCGCTTCACCTCATAGTCGACGTCCCTGACTCGCCATGTGACCTCAAAGGGCCCTTGCCACTTGGCGACTAATTTAGAGCTCGATGTGGGCAACAGTACGAGTACTTTCTCTCCCGGTGCAAACTCTCTAAGGCGCGTACCCTTGTCGTACAGGCGGGTTTGCCGTTCTTGGGCCTGCCGCAAATTCTCCTGGGTTAGTTGTGTGAGTGTGTGGAGTTTTGCACGCAGGTCAATAAATGTATTGAATTTCATTTTTGCTTGGTGAAGGTCCCTCCTCCCAATTTTCTCGCAGCACGTCTAAAATGCCGCGTGGCTTATGCCCATATAATAATTCAAACGGGGAGAACCCCGTGCAGGCTTGGGGGACCTCTCGCACTGCAAAGAGCAAGGGTTCGAGCCATTTATCCCAGTTACGTACGTCCTCACGTACAAATTTCTTAATTATGTTTTTAAGGGTGCGATTAAACTGTTCCACTAAGCCGTCCGTTTGTGGGTGATAAACGCTGGTGCGGATCGGCTTAATACCTAATAACCCATACAGTTCATTCAGTGTTCGTGACATAAACGAGGTGCCTTGATCAGTCAGAATCTCTTTCGGGATTCCAACTCGGGAGATGACGCGGAAGAGCGCCTCGGCAATACTGCATGCTGAGATATTGCGAAGAGGCACCGCTTCCGGGTATCGCGTTGCATAGTCCACCAGAACTAATATAAAGCAGTACCCTCGTGTTGACCGATCTAATGGCCCGACGAGATCCATCCCAATTCTTTCGAACGGGGTCTCGATTAACGGTAGAGGGCGCAAAGGTGCTTTTGGAATGGCCGCTGGATTTACTAACTGGCATTCGCGGCATGCTGTACACCACCTACGGACATCGCCGCGAATCCCCGGCCAATAGAATCGGGCCATTATTCGGGCTAGTGTTTTATCCTACCCTAAGTGTCCAGCCATGGGATTAAAGTGAGCCGCCTGAAATACCAATTCCCGGCGGCTCTTCGGAATTAAAAGCTGCGTGACTCGCTCTTTAGTTTGAGTGTCCTGCGTCACTCGGTATAATCTATCCTTCATAATTGCGAAGTAGGGGAAGGACGGGGTGTCGTTCGGCTGGAGCGTTTGACCATCGATTACTCTCACTTGGTCAAAAGCATGCCACAGAGTCTCGTCTCGCGATTGCTCTAACGGGAAATCCGCGAGGGATTCCCCAATAGAGAGAGGAGGAGCCGGCGGCTCCTCACTCTGGCGCGGAGATGATGTAGATGGCTCTGTGACAGCTGCTCCTGCCAAAGCGACACCGGGACCTCCCCCTGTCAAATGGCAGGACCCACTCTTGACTAAGTGTGTCATTAAACCCCAAAATCCCGGCCAATCAGTCCCCAAAATTAAAGAGTGGGTAAGGCGAGGATTAACCGCCGCCTTCACTATAAATTTTTCCCCTCTGAAAATAATGTGGACCGACACTAAAGGGTAGTTGTGAACATCCCCGTGCACACACAACACCTTCACCAATTGTGCTCCCCCCAATGCCTCGTCTTGCACCAGGTTTTGGTGGATTGAGGTCTGATTACAGCCCGAATCCACCAACGCCTGATATGTATCCCCTTGGATACTCACCGGTATGCGATATGCTCCGGCCCGATCGAGGGCAGCTCCTGGCACGTTGGGGATCCGAACCACCGCGCCCACCTCCATTATCGAGCACTGCTGTTGGAGGTGGCCCAGTTCCCTGCAGCGCCAGCAAACCGGCCCGGGCTTCCTCTCTGCACTAGTGCTCTGGGGCTCACTCACCTGGGGGGGGGAGAGACAGACACAGAAGGGAGACATGGAAGGGCACCGCGGGTGCGGCGGGCCAGCTGAGGTGGCGCCGGCCCCCGTCTCCGCGGTGGGGGAATGGGGAGAGGAGAAGACACAGGAGGAGGGGAGAGAGAGAGAGAGAGAGGAGAGAAGAGAAGAGGTCGTCTGCTGTCCTGCCGTCGGGACAGCCGCCAGATGATCCTCCGCCAGCTCGATTGCCTGATCCAGCGACGCCGGGCAGTGGCACTGGACCCACTCTGCGGTTCCCGCTGGTAGACGTGCGACGAACTGTTCCAGTACCACCTGGTCGATGAGTCCCTCGGCGTTGCAGCTGTCGGCCCTCAACCACTGCCAGCAGGCGTCCCGGAGTTGCTGGCCAAACGCGAACGGCCGGCCGACTTCCTCCAAGCGCAGAGCGCGGAAACGCTAATGATGTTGCTCCGGGGTGTGTCCCACCCGCTGGAGGACGGCCCAGCGAAGGTCCGCGTAGGCCAGCCGGCGGTCGGCGGGGAGCTGTAGCGCGGCCAGCTGCGCCTCTCCCGTTAGCAGGGGGAGGAGGCGCGCCGCGCGCTGTTCCACCGGCCACCCCGAGGTCTCTGCTACCTGCTCAAAGAGCGTGAAGAATGCCTCGGGGTCGTCCTGCGGGCCCATCTTCATGAGGGTGAGGGGGGAAGGGCCCGCGACGGTGGAGTTGGTGGACCCCGCCGACGCAAGGAGGTGCCGGAACGCCCGACGATCTTCCTGTTGCGCCAGCACCAGGGCCTCGAACCGTTGTTCTTGCTCCTTTCGGAGGGCGAGCAGCACCTGGTGCTGGCTCTGTTGGGCCGTGGCAAGGGCATGGATCAGGTCGGCGAAGGTGGAGGACTCCATGGGGCTGTTGTCTTCTGTGCTCATTCCCGGGTTTCAGCACCACTGTGGCAGTTCGTGTAAATGGGTGGAGCACAGAAGGACGGCAGGACAGAACTGAGTTCACAAAAACTCTCTTTATTCAGCTTTTCAGCTGCAAACACCCACTCAGACACACGCACACACATCAGCTGTCTGGTTGTGGAGAGAGTCCCTCTGCTCTCACTCTCTCTCCTTAAGAAGGGTGCGGTCACTGGGAAGACACACAAACACATCAGTTAACAACAGGTGTAGTGATTCTGCCACTTAACTTCCCCGACTCCGCCCTCCTGTCACAGACCGATGCTAGACCACACCCCCGCTGCCACAGACACATTCAGTGACATGTCCAGTACCATGCCAAGTGACACAGCCAGTGACACACGCAGTGACACGCCCAGTGAACACAAAGTGACACATCCAGTGACATGCCCAGTAACATGCCAAGTGACACACCCTTTGATACACCCAGTGAGCACAAAGTGGCACACCCACTGAGATGGCCAGTGTCATGCCAAGTGACACATACAGTGACATACCCAATGGTACACACTGTGACTCCCAGTGAACACAAAGTGACACAGCCAGTGACATGCCCAGTGTCATGTCAAGTGGCACACCCAGTGACACATCCTGTAACACACCCAATAAACACAAAGTGACACACCCAGTGACATGCCCAGTACCATGCCAAGTGACATACCCTGTGACACACCCAGTGAACATGAAGTGACACATCCAGTGAGATGCCCAGAGTCATGCCACATGGCACACAGTGACACACCGTCTGAGACACCCAGTGATCACAAAGTGACCCAGCCAGTGACATGCTCAGTGTCATGTCAAGTTGCATACCCTGTGAACACCCAGTGACACACCCAATGACACACCCTGTGACACGCCCTGTGACACATCCAGTGATCACAAAGTGACTCACCAAGTGAACACAAAGTGACACACCCAGTGACATGCCAAATGACACACCCAGAGACACACTTAGTGACACCAATTGTGTTTGTCCAGTGTGTATATGGTTTATCCTAAATGTGTGCAATGTTTCTGTACACCAGCGGTCCAACAATATTAAAGTGACACACTTTATTGGTTGCCACTCTAATGCTACCCCACCCCTTGCACAGGCCCTACCTCCATTCTGACAGTATGCAGTGCAAGATAAACTCATGCTAAAGAGAAAACCATACCAGGATACTTTTCACACTACAAAACACACCACAAAGTAGGTCAAGGCTATCATTGTGAGGCGCACCGAACTGCACGATGAAGAGATCCAAACCCTGTAATTGTTCATTTTTATTTATATTTATTGATTTGCCCTCAAGTAAGGCTGGGGGGAGTGTATATTTATTGACTTGTTGTTCTATTTGTAATACGAGATGTTTTCAGGGGATTTGAAATGTGTAGGAGTGTTTAGTTTTGGTTTTCAGAACTTTATATAGAGCTACATATTTAAACTGTATTTAACTATATTTCAAGCCAGTGTGTACTCCTGCTGTTGGATGTAAAGGTGAAGGTGCACTGTAAGCAGAACTATACACACCCCATGTGCTTTTCATCAGCTCAGTTATGTGTGCATTAAGTACATGTCTAGAGATGAAGAAAAAAAAAAGCTGACCAACCAGCCCTTCCTGTTCAGTGTGTAAGCTTCTTCTTCTTCTTCTTCTTCTTCTATTGCTTCTTCATGATGTCTCTGGATCAGACACGAATAATTCCTCTGACTTCTCTATAGTTTTAGATCTTTCACTTCTGTTGCATTTCCTTTCTTTTTTCTCCCATGAACAAAACATCGCAGGTGGAGTGGTAATGAGATCCATTTTCTCTCCTGGAGAGCAGTGAGATGTAATTCGTTATTGAGCTCACCCAGGAGGCCAGAAAAGAGGAAGAAGCTGATAACCCCCCCCCACCCCCCCCACATGCGTACACACACACACAGAGGAAAACAGAGAATGAAGAGTGAATTTT
The DNA here is from genome assembly GCF_027579695.1 of Neoarius graeffei. Taxonomy (NCBI): domain Eukaryota; kingdom Metazoa; phylum Chordata; class Actinopteri; order Siluriformes; family Ariidae; genus Neoarius; species Neoarius graeffei. Next base: position 10,674,672 of record NC_083586.1, read on the forward strand.
GAGTGTTCTCCAACCACCCATTTTTGCCAGTTCTGTAAGTGGAATGTTAAAAATGGATACTGATTTTTGTGATTGAGAAGTTTTCATCCCAAACTGCGTCTAGGTGTGAATGTCTGTGTTTGTGAATGGTGCCCTGCAATAGACTAGCCTCCCATCCAAGGTGAATTCTTGTGCTGTGTAATGGGACTGGCTTCGGATTCACCACAATTTTGACCAGGATAAAGCAGTTACTCAAAGTTATAATTTTAATACTACACACCTAAATGTATATTACTCTGCCCTGAAGTCGGAAAGCTTAAAATTACCTCTGACACTGGAGTCTCCTTCCATAAATGTTAAATACGTAACCCCTCCTATCAAATAAAACCTCACCATATCAATGGTTTAACACATGTGGGGCATCCCTGTGAATGAGCTGGGACTGCAGAAATGATAACGTATTAGAATGAGTGCATTAATAGAGTCTAATTTGCATCTGCACTACTGTTGTTTAAGAAAATTAAATAACATCTTCAGAGTATTATAATTTGAACTACTTACTATTTATTTTTGTGTTGTTTTCATGTCTAGAAGTCAAATGATTTCCATCAACTATTAAAATCATTAGATAATTATGGAAGTGTTTGTCAGAGGAAGTGCTTTTTTTTTCTTTTCTTTTAGCCTGACTGTATTTAAAATTAGAATTGGGGAAAATAAGAAAAAAAGAAAAAAAAACACCCTGATACAACACATTACGGATGTGTCCTAATTACAGTGCTTTACTTGAGAAAAGAAACAAACCTGATCCGGTTCCTTGAAGGTTTGTCACCTCAAGTTCAAACACACTTACTAGGGAAGCTACAAAAACCTTTAAGAGCTGCAATTAGGGATTTGAAGAGCGCTAAATCTGAGCCTTAGGAGTGAATTTACACAAGGTTTGGAAAGCAGAGAGAGTTCAGGGCATGAAATTTATACACCAAGCTGTGAATGCAAAAATCAGTACAATGCTACAACCCTGAAAAATATAATAATAGTAAAAAACCAATAGTAAAAGCTTTCATATTAATGCCAGAGCAAAAGCTTTTAAAACTTTCCCAAAATGTCCAAGATGATAACAATTGGGGGGGGGGGGGACCCAAACAAACAAACAAACAAACCAAAAACCCTTTTCTTCAGCTGGAAAATAATACAATAAAATACAATAAAATGACAGTCTCCTTCTCTTTTAAAATCACCTCATCTAGTAAAATATAACATTTATAGCACTCCTCTGTTCAGGTCTGTTTGTAGCTCTCACCTCCTCAGTCGGGGGTTTTGTGGGGTTTACGTGTTCAGGTGCATTTTAGAAAGTGCACAAGTTTCAATTAATCATAATTTATCATTTTTAATTAATTGGTAGTTGTAATTGAATCAATGATAAATACATATTACAAAGAGGACGTGTTACCTTGACTTAAATGTGTAGAGAGAGAGTCAGTTGAAAAACTTGACTATCTATTCATGTGAGAGAGAGAGAGAGACTGGAAAGTCTTTCCTTGGCAGTACTTAATATAACCATGAAAATATCAAAGGGCTCAAGGTGCTTTTTAATTTGCTTTGAGGATGGAGCAGCAATAAAGCATGGCTCCTGTTGATAAGCCCTGTTCAGGCTCCTCAATAAAATTGTTCAGGCTCCTCAATCCACTTAGGAAAAAAAAATGCAGAACACCTTTAAATATTTCATTATTCAAACATGTGTTTTCATTTCCCATCTTGAGCAAAGTGACTGTGAAATAAGCAGGGTGAATCACCAATAATTATTTTTCCAACATGTAATTTCATGTGGTTTCTTTAATTAACATGAATAAACAGTTTTTAATTTATATTCATATGACAGAGATGATATTTTGTTAGTTAAATGATTTCGAAAAGAGCTCTACATGAAAGCTGCTTCTCTAGGGATCTACAGAAGACTTTTTTATTTTCATGTGATTGATGGAAAAGGTTTAGGCTGGTGTATGCTGGGGAATCAATCACATATTTCAAAAATTAACAATGATAAATTGTTAGTGTAAAAAACTAAAGGAGAAAAGTTTTTGAATCAGTTTCAAAGCCAAAAAAATCTAACCAGTAAACCAGTACTCAGAGCTGAGTCCATCAATAAAATTTTCTATTATTATTATTATTATTATTATTATTGAAGAGGTGAGTTTAGTAAATGTGTAGCTGTTTAAATTGCACATTAGATTTTGGGGCTATTTAAGGCCCTGTCCACACGGCAACGGATTCAGGTGACTCCGATACAATTGCTTATCGTTCAGGCCTGGCGTCCACACGGCACCGGCGTTTTGGGTGCCCAAAACGCAATCTTTTTGAGAACGGGTTCCAGAGTGGAAAGATCTGGCAACGTTGCCGTTGTGAAGTCGTCTGGATGAGTAGAATGGATTTGTTTACGATGACGTCACAACCACATGACTGTGAGTGCTTCACGCCGGGTAGAAGTGTAACGAATATCACCAGGAAAAAGCCTTACGGAGCACTAGTGAGAGTGAAACACGAGCTTGGATATTATTATTATTATGTTCAGTGTTAGTTCACAGTAGTAATGCAAGAAGCAGAATAGTGACAGTAATAGTGAAGCAAAAACATGCAATTGTACAAACACTGCAGCTCTACAGCAAAATATTCATTTATGAAATGGTCTGATTCTTAACACCAGTAGTGCCAATGATCTTCTCATTGCGATGCGAGTTGTCAACAAATCCTATAACTTGGTTCATGAAACGCGCTTACAAAATATTTTCACTGTGAATATTTATTGTGTAATGGTGCAATCCCGCCAGCAAAAATAGGGGAAAAAAGGAGCGATCTCACCTCTTCAGATGTTGATTTAAGTCCGACAATACATTCCTCAAAAAGGGCGTAGAGGAGCAAATTAATCCAATTTATTCCAGACCATTAAAGACGCCGCCTTCCGCGTAGAATCATACGTCATCCTCGCCGCCATATTGGAGAGGTCAAAGCGGAGAATAAAGATTAGCTGCGTTTAACTGTACCAACAGGTTTACCGTCCAAACGAGATCACATGGGATTACCTTTCACAGGTGAGAAACAACAAATTAATTCCATCAACGTGTATCATTCACTTTATTCCGGACCATTGAAGACGCCGCCTTCCGCGTAGAATCATACGTCATCCTCGCCGCCATTTTGGAAAGGTCAAAGCGGAGAATAAAGATTAGCTGCATTTAACTGTACCAACAGGTTTTCTGTCCAAACGAGATCACATGGGATTACCTTTCACAGGTGAGACTGGAAAAATACTTTTCATTGTATTTGGTCATTATAATGTAATTTTACAAACAGATTTTCCTGACTTTGTGGCTAATATGAAGTCTTGCGCATAATAGTTTATGCGCATGCGTCGTTACTTCTTCTATTGTTCTGGTGTCTCCGAAGGGACCGTCTTACAGCGCCCCTAGAGGTGTGGCATGTGTATTGCATCGTTTTCAGCAAGCGTTGCGTTGCCATATGGACCTGATATTTTACTGATTGTTGCCCATTTGGACGCGATATATTTTTAAATAACATCTCGTTGCCGTTGTCGTGTGGATGTAGCCTAAGAGCATTAGAACACCACCATGAAGGAGTTGGGATGGGGAGCAACTAATCAGCATAAACCACAAAGGCGAAAGGGGGTGTGGCCTCAGGTTAACACTTCCTGGAAGAGTCTTGAATTACAATGAAAATGAGCTGAGATTGGTGCTTGAAATGGTCTAATTACTGCCTCTGTTACTGTACCTGTATTGATTTGGACTGGGTAGTCCCTGGCCTTAGTTTCACCCTGAGTGTACACCACTGTACTCTTTATTTTCTAAAAAATCATTTCAGAGTATTTAAACACAAGCATATATTTTTATGTCCTATAAAAAGTCAGAATTTACTGTAAATTTATTATCTAACTCTGGTTAATAAAAGATCATTTAATGAGAGCAGTCTCATGTACAATTATATTATCAGGAAGAAAGCATGCTTAGTACACAATGTGCTCGACAGCAAAGGAAATATTTCATTTAAGGCCTCCATATTTTCCTGTGGAAATATTCTTGTGAGCATTTTGTAAATTTGCAATTACTCGAGGTATCTGTACTGCTGTTAATTTGGTGCAGCGTTAGCTTCCTGTGAAGAATAAATCACCACCTGTTTGTGACTGATTGCCCACTGAGGGGTTTAATAAACAATAATAGAACTGCAGATTTTTATTCTTATTATTTATTTGTAATTCTGGAAAGACCTCTTTAATTAAACTTATCTCTTGTCACATGGAGGTTGGTGTGCGACCTGAAGTGTAAAAAAGTAATGTGCATGCACTAGTGCTATGCTAACATCATAACAAGGAAAGCTGTCAGTGTTAACAATCACATCAACATGTTACCATCATGCTAACATCAGCACTATCTCTGTATTAATACAATTATTCTACTCTGTCTCTGTTAGTGAGAAACAAACACATGCCACAATCATGTTAATACTACACCATGCTAATATTACACTATTTTGGCATCTTATTCAATCAACTTAACAATGCTGACTTTTGGAATCAGAGAATGAACTAGCTTGCTGGAGGTTACTGAACTATGTTTAGCTCAGTGTTCACTAGCCTTCTAGCTAACTTTCTCATAATATTTAAACTTAGCATGACCTACCTCGCTAGCAAACTTGTTTTAATTACATAACATAATATTTATTTAAACATTGCTTAGCTTGCTAGCAAACATGGACAACAGATTTTATTACATAATAAAACAATATAGGAGTCAACCTAAGGTTAGCTAGTTTAGCAGGCTACTCGCTAGCTACTATTTGTCAGATAGGTACTGCTTGAGGGGTAATGTTAACCTGAACAAATTAGCTAGGTAGCCTTAGCCCAGTGCTCTTTTGAGATACCTGGCTAACTTATGAAAAAATGGCTACGATGTTTCTGACTAGCTGATAAACTTTAACACAAATTCACACTTGTTCTTTTTAATACTTAATTATAAATGGTAGCCCTTATTAAAGCACTATAATTTTTTTTTAACTCAAAGCTAATTGAACATGAGCTACTGAAACCAGCATTCCATTCATGTATTTAAATGTCAGCCTGGCTTCAGCATTCCTCCATCCTTTCATTACTCTCACTTTTAGAACCTTTCATGCCTCAGAGTGAGCTAATCTCAATTAAGCACTGTTTACCAATGTGCCCTCAGCGCTCTTTCAACAAGAGGCTCAGAATGCTAACCATTTACTCAATACCCTCATGACAGTGATTTAAAGAAACCCATTTTCGCTTTAAGTAGACCTTTTTGTTCTTTTACCTTCACAGCGTGATGATGCATTATCAGTTAGTGATGTAGCACAGTAGTGCACAGGGCAGCTGTGTTTACTTTTTAAGCTAAAAAAGATGGATACATTTTAACCAAGTTGTGTTTGATCAAGGTTTTTTTTTTTTTTTCTGTAGGGTTGAGTTTAACAAATATTTTAATGGCCACACTTGTCAAGAACCTGCCTTCTAAATTGTTAGTCACAGTCTGAAAATAGCCAAAATGTATTGAATACAGTGGTGCTTGAAAGTTTGTGAACCCTTTAGAATTTTCTATATTTCTGCATAAATATGACCTAAAACATCATCAGATTTTTGCACAAGTCCTAAAAGTAGATAAAGAGAACCCAGTTAAACAAATAAGACAAAATATTATACTTGGTCATTTATTTATTGAGGAAAATGATCTAATATTACATATCTGTGAGTGGCAAAAGTATGTGAACCTCTAGGGTTAGCAGTTAATTTGAAGGTGAAATTAGAGTCAGGTGTTTGCAATCAATGGGATGACAATCAGGTGTGAGTGGGCACCTTCTTTTATTTAAACAACAGGGATCTATCAAAGTCTGATCTTCACAACATGTTTGTGGAAGTGTATCATAGCACGGACAAAGGAGATTTCTGAGGACCTCAGAAAAAGCATTGTTGATGCTCATCAGGCTGGAAAAGGTTACAAAACCATCTCTAAAGAGTTTGGACTCCACCAATCCACAGTCAGATAGATTGTCTACAAATGGAGGAAATTCAAGACCATTGTTACCCTCCCCAGGAGTGGTCAACCAACAAAGATCACTCCAAGAGCAAGGTGTGTAATAGTCAGTGAGATCACAAATGACCCCGGGATAACTTCTAAGCAACTGAAGGCCTCTTGCACATTGGCTAATGTTAATGTTCATGAGTCCACCATCAGGAGAACACTGAACAACAATGGTGTGCATGGCAGGGTTGCAAGGAAAAAGCCACTGCTCTCCAAAAAGAACATTGCTGCTTGTCTGCAGTTTGCTAAAGATCATGTGGACAAGCCAGAAGATTATTGGAAAAATATTTTGTGGATGGATGAGACCAAAATAGAACTTTTTGGTTTAAATGAGAAGTGTTATGTTTGGAGAAAGGAAAACATTGCATTCCAGCATAAGAACCTTATCCCATCTGTGAAATATCATGGTTTGGGCCTGTTTTGCTGCATCTGGGCCAGGACGGCTTGCCATCATTGATGGAACAATGAATTCTGAATTATACCAGCGAATTCTAAAGGAAAATGTCAGGACATCTGTCCATGAACTGAATCTCAAGAGAAAGTGGGTCATGCAGCAAGACAACAGCCCTAAGTACACACGTCGTTCTACCAAAGAATAGTTAAAGAAGAATAAAGTTAATGTTTTGGAATGGCCAAGTCAAAGTCCTGACCTTGATCCAATCTAAATGTTGTGGAAGGACCTGAAGTGAGCAGTTCATGTGAAGAAACCCATTAGCATCCCAGAGTTGAAGCTGTTCTATACAGAAGAATGGGCTAAAATTCCTCCAAGCTGGTATGCAGGACTGATCAACAGTTACTGGAAACATTTAGTTGCAGTTATTGCTACACAAGGGGGTCACACCAGATACTGAAAGCAAAGGTTCACATACTTTTGCCACTCACAGATATGTCTCATTCTCATCTCATTATCTCTAGCCGCTTTATCCTGTTCTACAGGGTCACAGGCAAGCTGGAGCCTATCCCAACTGACTACGGGCAAAAGGCTGGGTACACCCTGGTCAGCCAGGTCATCACAGGGCTGACACATAGACACAGACAACCATTCACATTCACACCTACAGTCAATTTAGAGTCACCAGTTAACCTAACCTGCATGTCTTTGGACTGTGGGGGAAACCGGAGCACCCAGAGGAAACCCATGCAGACAAGGGGAGAACATGCAAACTCTGCACAGAAAGGCCCTTGTTGGCCATGGGGCTCGAACCTGGACCTTCTTGCTGTGAGGCAACAGCACTAACCACTACACCACCGTGCCAGCCTCACAGATATGTAATTGTGGCAGCGGGGGTGTGGTCAAGCGCCGGTCTGTGACAGGAGGGCGGAGTTGGGGAAGGTAAGTGGCAGAATCGCTACACCTGAGTGTAATTAACCTGTGTTTTGTGTGTGTTCTCCCCAGTAAACCACCCTACTTAAGGAGGGAAAGGGAGAGCGGAAGGGAGCTTCTTCCCCGGCAGAGACGACAGTGTGTGTGTGCGTGTCTCTGCCTATTGGTTTAAATATTGTTAGACTGAAAAGTTCGGCAATAAAGCCTTCTGAGAACCTTGATCTCTGTCCTGCCGTCCTCTGTGCTCCACCCACACGCTATTCTCGCTACAGTAATATTGGATAATTTTCCTCAATAAATAAATGACCAAGTATAATATTTTTGGCTCATTTGTTTAACTGGGTTCTCTTTATCTACTTTTAGGACTTGTGTGAAAATCTGATGATGTTTTAGTTCATATTTATGCAGAAAAATCTAAAATTCTAAAGGGTTCACAAACTTTCAAGCACTACTGTAGATATACACTGACGGGGGAAAAAACATGCACATGAGTATTTTATTTATTTGGACCACCTTTCAATTTGTTTATGCTGTACATTCATCATGGCGTTGTTTTGACAAACTTATGCAATATCACAACATTTATTTCACTCTCGAGTTGCATTAATTTTTCACTGAGATCTTGTGTTGAGGATGGGAGAGTCGAACCACTGCATAATGTCTTCTCCAGCATCCCAAAGACTTTCAATGGGGTTAAGGTCAGGACTCTGTGGTAGTCAATTCATGTGTGAAAATGATTCCTCATGCTTCCTGAACCACTCTTTTACAAGCTGAGCCAAATTAGTCCTGACATTGTCATTCTGGAAGATGCCCATGATTCTTTGATGTGATAACCTGATCATTCAGTACAATCAGGTAGTCAGCTGATTTCATGTTATTGCCACATTGTCATGTTACTGAGCCTTGACCTGATCAATTGAAGCAACCCCATAACACTGCCTCCAGAGGCTTGTACAGTGGCTACTATGCATGATGGGTAATCACTTCATGAGCTTTCCTTCTTACCCTGATTTACCTATTGCTCAGGAATGGACCCCTTGCGTGTGACGTCATGCATCACGTGATAACTTCTCCTGGGGGACAATGAGACACTGTCTTTCCTGTAAGCAAGGCTTCATCTGTCTTAAATATGGTACATTTTTGCATTGTTTTTGGTTGTTCTAATCGTTCAAATAGAGAAAAAGATTAAAGGTACTACTGTCTCCCTGGAGCTTTGTCTTTAACTACTGATTGTGGCTTAGGAACTTGGACATTTCTTTCGAAAGGAAATATCTCTGATCCGGGAGTAGAAGATTTTTTTTCCACAGCAGTAGGAAGAACCCAGTATGCCTTTTTATCTGTAACTGTCAGTGAATCCCTTTGTTTCACTCCAGCTTCAATCACCCACAACAACGATAGTATGTGAGAACAGCTCTCTCCAAGGCATGCCATACAGTTGCACTATGCAGCCGTGAAGTTGCCAATTTTTTTCACTGAAAATCCACAGAGTTAAAGGTTTTTTGGTCATTCTTTGTGAGCGTTTAACCTGGAATACAATACAAGTTGCATTCAGTCATGTGACTTTTGCCAGGGCTGCCAACTTTTCGAAATTCCTTGGAGTGAGATTTTTTTTGGGGGGGGGTCGATGGCAAAATTTTTCTGCACACCATGCAGTAAGTGGGAATTTTGTATTCAGTTTGATATTCACTTGTCCCCCTGCATTCTGGTGTTTTGTTTGTGGGTCATCCAGCTGGAGATGGACAATGGGGGAGGGGGTTGAGATTTTGGATTTAGTATATGTTCCTGCATTCTGGTGGATTTTTGGAGTGGCCTGCTGTGCCATACCTACATTCTTACACACCCTGACTTGCCAGGCCTTCAGCTTGTGGCCAACAAAAGCACCAAGTTTTGGCTTAAAAGCCCCCACACTAGAAAAATACAGATGACTGCCAATATTCCTGTAGCCCTATAGACCTGTGTTTCAGATTTAAAGGCAAGTTCATGTTTGAAAATATTTCATCAGCTAAGCCTAAACACCTTCTGAATTGAAACTAAATGTTAAGTTTTGAATAACTGTTGCAAAAAATAAGATGGTCCCTCACTGACTATCCATTATGCATTTAAGGGCTTTCCCCACCACTGGGTTCAGCAGAAGATTGGCATGGGGAAAAATATCAACAGCAAAAGAACAAATAAAATGCTTAAACAGTAAGCAAAATGTGCATGTGCTACAAGAAACATTAAAATGATTAAGTTTGAACAGTATTGAAACACAAAAAGCTGAACCTTGGCCATAGGTGGGAATGTGCACACAAAGTTGGGCTTAAAAATTTTGGTCATACTTAAATAAGCTATATTAATATATTTCTTATTAATTTATTTCTTATCTATGTTTCTTATTAGTAATAGAGCATTCGTCAGGGCCTGTTATCTGACAAATATTCTCTACCTGTCTTGCCCTCTTTGAAACCCTGTCTCCTCAGTATATTGTTCTGTCTTTTTTTTTAATTATTCACAAGTTCAAGTTCTTTGATATTACAGGTGACCATGCTTTATTTACTTTAACTGAGCAATTACATACATCATAAATAATTAAAAATAAATACCCTGTAAATAAACAATAGGTATGGTGGCTAATGGCTCTTCTTGCATTTGTAATATTATCTCTTACTTGCTTTATTTTACAACATTTCCAGTATGGCTTCAAATAAAGTCATAAAGTATGATAACATACAGTAAACAAACTAAAAATGTGCCTTAATAAACGTGTGCTAAGGAGGTGCTCCCCCGTACTGCTTGCTGGGGAAGATAAAGGCTGTGGCATGGCAGTAGGCCTATAATGATTTAGCATGCCTAGTACACAGCTCTCGATATGGCATTACATATTCTCACAACACTTATAGGCTAAAATGATTAAGAAACTTTATATAAGTTCATAATTATGCCAGTAACACCACACATTGGCATGCATATGTACAAACCTGTCTGAGACACCCGTCTTCAACTTGGATACCTTCTTCTCTCTCCTCTTCCTCTAAATTGACGGTAGGCAATTATCCAACTTCCAGTGAGTGCAGCATCATTAGATGCGCCACCTACCACAGGGGAGTGTGTACAGAAGGGAACACCTCTCTGCCTTTTAGCCGTGCATAAGGTGTAATTGATCAATTGCAAGTGGTTGGCGTGACGCAATGGGTAGCCGAGATCAGATAGATAAACTAGATTTTTTTCTAGCGTGAGAAATCGGAGGTATGGCATGTGAGCGTGTGAAGACAATCAAATGCGTGTGTCTCACGCTCATTGTGTGAGAGTTGGCAGCCCAGCTTTTGCTTGCAAGTTTATTTCCAGTGAATGAAGTGGTGGTCTGGCAAACTGATTTGGCTGTCATGATGCAAAAAGCTCATGAAACCATCTCTGACTATTTTTGCAGTTTAGAGGCCAATGCATGGTCAAGATACCTTCAGAAAATTGCTCTTTGCAATGGGGTAGATCCTTACATGCTAGTAAAGAAGGATTTTTCCAATGATTTGAAAAATTATCCATCCGTTGAGTTCCCTGACATCTCAAACTACTTGGTGCTGCAGACATCGTTCTACATGGACAAACAGATGAAAACCTGGAAGAGCATGGAGGTGAAGAACTTTTGATATAGCTGGGTTAAAGATCTGGGGATCAAGACACAAAAAGATGAATCCTGTATGATTTTTGCCCAGGTAAGTAGGCATTTTTGGGCATTTTGTACACATCTTTGTGTTGACTGGGAGGATGCTACAAGTTTTAGTATCAGGCATAAACAAACCACCGCAACTCAATTCAATCCTCCCTCCTCTTCTCTTCCAGCAAATGATCAGGGTTTTTTTTTTAATTAAAACAGAAAAAATGCAGTAAGAAGGTACATTCCAACATCTATATGGGTAACACTAGGCCACAAATCTACATCGTCACTCCAATCATTTTGAGGAATTTTGTACAGCTCATAACCACTAATAAACTCTAATTTCCATGCAAATATATCCTTTGCTTTTTTCTGACTGAGATTATCCAAGTAGTCCAGTAGTAAAGCTTTTTTTTAGCTGTAGTTTTATTTGAACTACAGACAACTGACATCTTCAATATCACTTGTCTTCAGTTTGTAAACAAAGTTCCCTTGTCCACCAGGACAAGAGTAGCAATGGTTGCGAATGTAATAGTGACATTAGTGCAAGGGGTCTATAGGCTAAATCTGTACTCATCAGACCACAAATCTTTATGCTCCCTAGCAAATTGTAGCCTTTTCTCCTGATTAGCCTCATGAACAAGTGTTCTTCTTATGGCCACACAGCTGTCTAGTCCAAAACCTGTGAGTTATCGTCACCTTGTGCATGTGTACATGCGCTTACTTTCACTATTAAACATACCCATGAGTTCTCATGTTCATTTTTTACGATTTGACTTCGCCAAGCATTGAAGCAATCTCTGATCACAGTCAGTCAAGATTTATTTTTTTCTGACCATATTTCTTCTGCTAATTTGATGGTTCATCATTATCCTTCCAGGTATTAATAATGCATTGGACAGTTCTTCACCCAATTCTAGTCATTTCAGCAATCTCCTTATTTGTTTTCTTTTCTTGATGGAGGACAGTAATCTGACCTTTCAGAAATGCAGTAACATATTTTCCATGACCACGGGATCTGTCTTCCAACATGTTTGTTTCAGAAATGAGAAGTTACTCACTGCATCAGTTAGAGTGAAAATAATTGTTGCCAGCTGAAACATATTAATCACTGCAGTAATTATCCAATCAAAGGCTATTAAGTATTTGCTTATTTACTGAATGCATTTTTTTTGTTTGTTTTTTTGACCAGACAGTGTATAATGTTTCTGCAAATGGCAGCATGTAGTGGTCAGGAGGAGATAATCAGCATGTTCTTCCAAATATTCATCTCTCTCTCTCTCTCATTATCTCTAGCCGCTTTATCCTGTTCTACAGGGTCGCTGGCAAGCTGGAGCCTATCCCAGCTGACTACAGGCGAAAGGCAGGGTACACCCTGGACAAGTCGCCAGGTCATCACAGGGCTGACACATAGACACAGACAACCATTCACACTCACATTCACACCTACGGTCAATTTAGAGTCACTAGTTAACCTAACCTGCATGTCTTTGGACTGTGGGGGAAACTGGAGCACCCGGAGGAAACCCATGCGGACACGGGGAGAACATGCAAACTCCACACAGAAAGGCCCTCGCTGGCCATGGGGCTCGAACCCGGACCTTCTTGCTGTGAGGCGACAGCGCTAACCACTACACCACCGTGCCGCCTCCAAATATTCAGTTAGCTAAAATCCACTAACCTGACAGGATTTCTGAGAAGACACTTAAGAAGCTAACATAAGCTAAGCTGTTAAGATTTTTGAGAGAATTTTGATGTCTATTATATTCTTTGCTAATGCTAACCAGCAAGCTAACATAACAAAATTCAAGAAAATACTTTTACATTCACAAATGTTCATAATCTTCAATGTCAGTATAAGCCAGCTTGCTAACATGACAGAAATTATCATGGAATGTATAAGTGTTGTATTCATCAGGGTATTTTTATTTCAACAACACTATCCAGCTAGCTAACTGGTTTTCTGAAAAGGCTTTTTGAATCATAGGCTCAAAAAGCTAGCTAGCACAAGCACAAAATATTCATTTAACATGAACTAACTTAATAGAAGTTCTGAGAGGATTTTAATTCATATTTATACAGTGGTGCTTGAAAGTTTGTGAACCCTTTAGAATTTTCTATATTTCTGCATAAATATGAACTAAAACATCATCAGATTTTCACACAAGTCCTAAAAGTAGATAAAGAGAACCCAGTTAAACAAATGAGACAAAAATATTATACTTGGTCAATTATTTATTGAGGAAAATTATCCAATATTACATATCTGTGAGGGCGGCATGGTGGTGTAGTGGTTAGTGCTGTCGCCTCACAGCAAGAAGGTCCAGGTTCGAGCCCCATGGCCAACAAGGGCCTTTCTGTGCAGAGTTTGCATGTTCTCCCCTTGTCTGCATGGATTTCTTCTGGGTGCTCCAGTTTCCCCCACAGTCCAAAGACATGCAGGTTAGGTTAACTGGTGACTCTAACTTGACCGTAGGTGTGAATGGTTGTCTGTGTCTATGTGTCAGCCCTGTGATGACCTGGCTGACCGGGGTGTACCCAGCCTTTCACCCGTAGTCAGCTGGGATAGGCTCCAGCTTGCCTGCGACCCTGTAGAACAGGATAAAGCAGCTAGAGATAATGAGATGAGAATGAGACATATCTGTGAGTGGCAAAAGTATGTAAACCTTTGCTTTCAGTATCTGGTGTGACCCCCTTGTGTAGCAATAACTGCAACTAAATGTTGCCGGTAACTGTTGATCAGTCCTGCATACCAGCTTGGAGGAATTTTAGCCCATTCCTCCATACAGAACAGCTTCAACTCTGGGATGCTGGTGGGTTTCTTCACATGAACTGCTCACTTCAGGTCCTTCCACAACATTTAGATTGGATCAAGATCAGGACTTTGACTTGGCCATTCCAAAACATTAACTTTATTCTTCTTTAACCATTCTTTGGTAAAATGACTTGAGTGCTTAGGGTCGTTGTCTTGCTGCATGACAAACCTTCTCTTGAGATTCAGTTCATGGACAGATGTCCTGATATTTTCCTTTAGAATTTGCTGGTATAATTCAGAATTCATTGTTCCATCAATGATGGCAAGCCATCCTGGCCCAGATGCAGCAAAACAGGCCCAAACCATGATACTACCACCACTATGTTTCACAGATGGGATAAGGTTCTTATGCTGGAATGCAGTGTTTTCCTTTCTCCAAACATAATGCTTCTCATTTAAACCAAAAATTTCTATTTTGGTCTCATCCGTCCACAAAACATTTTTCCAATAGCTTTCTGGCTTGTCCACATGATCTTTAGCAAAATGCAGATGAGCAGCAATGTTATTTTTGAAGAGCAGTGGCTTTCTCCTTGCAACCCTGCCATGCATACCATTGTTGTTCAGTGTTCTTCTGATGGTGGACTCATGAACATTAACATTAGCCAATGTGAGAGAGGCCTTCAGTTGCTTAGAAGTTACCCAGGGGTCCTTTGTGACCTCACTGACTATGACACACCTTGCTCTTGGAGTGATCATTCTTGGTCAGTCAGTCCTGAGGAGGGTAACAGTGGTCTTGAATTTCCTCCATTTGTACATGATCTGTCTGACTGTGGATTGGTGGAGTCCAAACTCTTTAGAGATTTTTTTGTAACCTTTTCCAGCCTGATGAGCATCAACAACACTTTTTCTGAGGTCCTAAAAAATCTCCTTTGTTCATGCCATGATGCACTTCCAGAAACATGTGTTGTGAAGATCAGACTTTGATAGATCCCTGTTGTTTAAATAAAAGAGGGAGCCCACTCACACCTGATTTTCATCCCATTGATTGAAAACACCTGACTAATTTCACCTTCAAATTAATTGCTCATCCTAGAGGTTCACATACTTTTGCCACTCACAGATATGTAATATTGGATCATTTTCCTCAATAAATAAATGACAAAGTATAATATTTTAACTTATTTTGTTAACTGGGTTCTCTTTATCTACTTTTAGGACTTGTGTCAAAACCTGATGATCTTTTAGGTCATATTTATGCAGAAATATAGAAAATTCTAAAGGGTTCACAAACTTTCAAGCGCCACTGTATGTTCATAATCTTCAGTGGTATCTCTAAATAGATCGCTAATATGCACTAAGCTAAGTGATTTTTTAAAGTTATATTCATAAATAATTTTCTGTTTATAGCATTTACTGCTAAAGCCTTACTCAAAACCCGCCGTAAGTGTTTTGGACATGCACGGGCCACAGGGTTTGATAGCTCGCAGCCATGCCACACAGTCGCATTGAACCCAGGGGAAAGTTTGGGGAAGGAGTATAGGCAAAGTACTTGTCAAGCACAGGTTGCACACCTGACTTCCTCGAGGCATGGGAAAAATCATGCCATTAGCCCGTGGAAAGCGTATGTCTGATGCATGTGTTTTCAGTGTGTATGGAGTGTGTGAGACTTGCATTTTACCAGTTTCTTGTGCTCCGAGTTCGGACCGCACTTGTGAAGCATGTGTGATGCATGTGATTAGCACGTTACAATCACTCAGGGGCGTATCACCCACAGGGGATCCATACGTTTCATCCCCCCCACTTTTGTTGAAACACAATTTCATCCCCCGCACTTTTGTCAGATTAAAATGACATCATTATGAAAATTATACAGCTACTATAAAATGTGTAACAAGGAAGTAAACTATTGCCATAATGTTAGACAAAAAACAGCCACGCAACGGACTCAAAACAGTTTTTCTCACCCGACCAATCAGCAGTTGCATGAATATAATAGCCAGTTTGCGTAGCGTGCCAAAAGCACTCAATAATACAGTATCTGTCTGAAGAGCTGCAGAGCCAACACCAGTTTTACCGCTCCTGATTCACCGTTCCAGGTTTGACGTCGCATGCGGTGCTTACTGTGCCTGGCTCTGCGGCTCTGCAGACAGACCCTTCTCAAAGCGCTTGCGATGCCGTCGTTCAAACAGTTGTCCCAGGTGCCATGACCTAAAAGATTGTGTTAATTTCCATAGGACTATTAATGCTGTCCTCTTTTGTCGTGCAATATTGACAAGGATGCAGAAAAGGAAAAGGCAGGGAACGACTGACTCCTTTTTCAAGAAGACCCAAGTAAGTTGACTATATTACCCCTGCACCTACAGGCTTGCAAACATGCCACTACTTTGAGTAGCCTACTGCTCAATCACTCAACCACTGCACTCATTTCAAGATCGAGGATCCGTGGTGCACCAGTTTTATTTAAGGCAGTATTGATTGAAATGCTTAATGTTAGTAGCATACTAGCTGGCTAGAGAGAGAGAGGCAATATTAGCTATGCTAATGTGACTCGTGTTGACTCGTGTGATTATCAAACATTGACAGAACACACTCAAATCTACACCAACAGCATATTTCTGTTGTGCTTGATTGATATGTCATGTGTAATGGGTATCAGGTTTTCACAAAACCAATGAGGCCTTGCTCAAAAATATCAAGATGTGTAGGCAAATGATAATTGGGTGGAAGGTTAAGGATGGCTAAGGCCAGGCTACAGTGGACAGGGAGTAAAAATCAAAATTCCACATTTTAATTTAAGATGTGCCCTGTGATGACCTGGCGACTTGTCCAGGGTGTACCCCGCCTTTCGCCCGTAGTCAGCTGGGATAGGCTGCAGCTTGCCTGCGACCCTGTAGAACAGGAT
Organism: Neoarius graeffei; assembly: GCF_027579695.1. Taxonomy (NCBI): domain Eukaryota; kingdom Metazoa; phylum Chordata; class Actinopteri; order Siluriformes; family Ariidae; genus Neoarius; species Neoarius graeffei. The sequence continues at coordinate 10,691,364 of NC_083586.1, forward strand.
AAAGTGGCTAGAGATAATGAGATGAGATGAGATGAGATGAGATGAGAATTTAAGATGTTTTAATTAGGAAATATGAGAAAGATGGGGCCAGGAGTGAGGACAGCAGTATGGAGGAGGCAGAAGGAGAAGGCAGACGAATGGAAGGAGAATGCCAGGATGAGGATGCTCATGAAAATCAGGGTGCAAATAATTGTGCTTAGACTGCTTCTTGTTGTTCCTGTAACATCAGCAGAAGCTGAAAGGGGTTTCAGTAGCCTCCGAAGGCTGAAAACGTGGCTGCGAAGTAGCATGACACAAACACGTCTTAATAGTGTAGCTGTGTCATGTTCAGAAGAACAAACTTGACCTGTTGGACAGACAAATGATTGCTCAACAATTTATTTCTTATAAGGAGCAAAGAAAAAACACATTTGGTTGTTTCAAACACAAATAGTGTGTCAGGGTAGAGTAAGGTTGTCAGGATTTGTTGACAGTGATGTTAAATAGTAGTAGTTACTAGTTGTAAAGTCAGTTGAGGCAAGTTTTTTATTATGAGTGTGTGTGTTTGTACCAAGTCTACTTTTCATGCATTATAATTGCTTATCACTTTTTAGAAGAGTTTTTCAATTGAGATTTAAAGGCATTTCAAATCGAATGAATGTTCAATAATTGTTGTACAGTAATGTTATTTGGCCATTAAGTGTTTGTTGTATGTGTAGTTGTATGTGTACCTGATGTAATGCATGATGCAAACAAGTTTTGTACACGAGTTTGAATAATTAAAGACATTAAAAGCAGGAACTGCCCCGTCTTATTTGAATGCTATACTAAAGAGGTCCTTCCAGGATGCTGCGCTTCTCCAACATGAACTGATTAGCCATGCCTCCTGCTCACACAAAGTGATCCCAGTCCAAACTGTTATGCATGATGGTGTATGATCTATACACTGTGTATGACTTCTTGGGCTATGTGAAGTTTTTGGTTTTGTTTATATCAGTGTATACCAGTGTAGGCAGCAATACTGACATCTCTGTTATAGAACAGTATCCTGTTACCTAGAATTATCACTCAATACTTTTTGCCTTCACTTACTGAATAATTACATAGCCCTGGCAGTAACAACACAAAAACCCAACATGATAGATCTCTGCATGAAATGCAGCACTTGGCTGGAGTCAACTGGATTTATAGGTTTTCTGCTGTCCTCCCTTTCATTTGCATCCATGGACCATGGGTATGAAAAAGTTCCATAACGGTCATTGACAGTATATCACAGTGTACATGCTGGGCGTGTATATAGCCATAAACCAATTTCTAATGATATGGCTTCCCCATTCCAGAACACCCCCACTTTTGGAAAGCTTGATACGCCCCTGGAATCACTCATAACTTGCATGTGACACAAGCCAGAAGTGGATATAAAACCAGCGTGTCTGCAGCATTCTGCATCTGTCTTTCGACTGAAGAACATTGGATATTTTGTGGGAAAAAAATCAATTTAATGTTTAGAAAATGGAACCCAAGAAGAAGCGAGAAAAAGTGAAGTAACCCAGCCTGAAACACCAGAGGGGGAGGAGGAGGAAGAATCTGATGATGATGGTAGCAGCACCGCTAAGCCCTGCACAGACTGGGAGAAGTATGCCTTCAAGCCAGCAGAAGGCACAGCACCCCGCCAGAGGTATTTTCACACGTAAATACACATGCTTTAAACATTCATTTCAGTATCTACATGCTTATGTAGTTAATAATATATATGCTGATTTTTATGTATGTTTCAGCTCAGGACACCCAGAAGTGAGAACACTGCAATCGCTGTCAGGCCATTGTGCCATGCTCAGTGATAAGGACAAGGACATCCCGACACACCATCCCACCACTCAGCAGGAGTAGGAGCAGGACAGTAGCTCAGAGTCAAAGTGTGTTTCAGTGCTCAAACTGTTGGGCTATTTAGTTGAGACTTTTTACAATGTAATAAAATGAGTTATTCCCTTATACTCATCTCATCTCATCTCATTATCTCTAGCCGCTTTATCCTTCTACAGGGTCGCAGGCAAGCTGGAGCCTATCCCAGCTGACTATGGGCGAAAGGCAGGGTACACCCTGGACAAGTCGCCAGGTCATCACAGGGCTGACATATAGACACAGACAACCATTCACACTTACGGTCAATTTTAGAGTCACCAGTTAACCTAACCTGCATGTCTTTGGACTGTGGGGGAAACCCACACGGACACGGGGAGAACATGCAAACTCCACACAGAAAGGCCCTCGCCAGCCCCGGGGCTCGAACCCAGGACCTTCTTGCTGTGAGGCGACAGCGCTAACCACTACACCACCGTGCCGCTTCCCTTATACTCATGTTTTATTATTTGACTTTTGCATGGTAAATTAACATATACTCAAATAAAAACAGTAAATAAGGTGGTCTTCTTCCTTTCTACAATGTTACACGCTACATGATCAGTTCCTTGGTCCTTCCCCAATATATATACCCAGAGTCTTGCCCCTCGTGTTGTGTGCAGGTTGTGTGCACTGCGTGCAGGTAGCGTGCGCAGCATGCATGCCACACATAGGGGTAGAAAGTGAGATGTACTTCTGTCTTGTGGGCCACACAAATAGCAAGTGTGGAATACTTGTGTAGTACTTCTGAGGCACGTCACTCATACAATGACTGTGCATCACTCATGTGTCTTACTGTCATTGCAAAAAGCCCCTACTAGCCATGCTGCTGACTTGGTTCAGGTGTACAAAAGGAGTACTGGTCCCATACGTAGTATATGCGTTCTTGATTTGTCGCAAGACCCGTAGAATTTGCATGTTCAGGACCAAAAGTCTCCATGGGCAGTCTGCAACCTTCTACGGCGCTGAACACACGCAAGTCTCACGCAAGTCTCAAGCATGGTTTTGCCAATTTTTTTTACTGTAAACCACCCATAGCAAGCCTGTACAGTGGGTTGTGAGTGAGGCTTAACAATGGCCATCTTGCTAACATGATGGAATTTCTGAGAATATATATTTTTTTAATTTCTTTTCATACATTCAAAATTGTCAGTGCTTACCCAAGCTCATTGGAATCTGTCAGTCATGAGTGGCCATGGAGCTGTACATTGAGAGTCACAATCAGTTGGCACTGGGGCAGTGTCTGTTGTGGCTGTGTAGGCTGATGCAGGAATGGCAGTCCCTGTCGCAGTGGCTGCATTTGAAGGTGGTGTCTGTGGGTTGAGCTTGTTGGCTGTTCTTGCGTTTCACTCTCCGTTCATCTGCTGCAAGCTGTAGCTTCTTTTTTCCCCTATGCCTAGATTACAATTCAGTTCTTGTCTTCAGTGGGAGCAATCTTGGGCAAGGTCTTTCCATACATCAATATTCATGTTGAGAGTGTTCATGTCTCTTTTGCACATATCTTTAAACCAGAGTTGGGGGAGGCTTTTAGCTCTCTTTCCTGTTGCAAGCTTGCCATACAGCAGGTCCTTGGGAATCCTGCTATCCTGCATCCTGTGGATGTGTCCTAGCCATTGGAGGTGATGTTGCTGTAGCAGAGTGAAGATGCTGGGTGTGGTAGCATACTTGAGGATCTCACTGTTTATGTTGTCCAACCATTTGATGCCTAGAATCTGCCTCAGATTGCACATGTGAAAGGTTTTGAGCCTCCTTTTTTGCTTGGAGTACAGAGTCCATGACTCACTGCCATATAAGAGGGCACTGAGGACACAGGCTCTGTAGACAGTCTTCTTGGTCTTTAGGGTCAGTTTGGCATTGTTCCAGACCTGCTTTAAGAGCCTGGCAAGTGTTGATTAAGCTCAGCCAATCCATCTGCTGACTTTGGAGTCCATGGAGAGGTCATCAGTTACTGTTGAGCCAAGATATGTAAATTCCTTCACCACATCTAGCTGATAGTTGTTTATGGTGATGGTTGGTGAGGTTTTGGTGTCCTGGCCAAAGATAAGTGTTTTTTTTTTACAGCTGATTGTCAGTCTGAAGTCCTCACAGACTTGGCAGAAACAGTCCAGAAGATTCTGAAGCTGTTCCTCCTTGTGAGCTGTCAAGGCTGCATCATCTGCGAATAGCATATCTCTGATAAGAAACTTCCAGATCTTTGTCTTTGCCCTCAGTCTGGGCAGGCTGTAAAGTTTTCCATCTGACATGGTATGGAGGTAGAGTCCATCAGTTGTTGTTCTGAATGCCTGCTGAAGCATGACTGCAAAGTAAATGTCAAAGAGGGTGGGGGCAAGCACACACCCCTACTTGATGCTGCTCTTCATGTCAAATGGAGTTGATGATGACCTGTCAAACTGGATGACTCCCTTTATACCTGTGTGGAATGACTTGGATCATGCTCAGAAGCTTTGATGGACATCCAATCCTTGTGAGGACTTTGAAGAGGCCATCATGGCTCACAAGATCAAAAGCCTTTGTCAGGTCTATGGAAAGCTATGTAGAGTGGTTGTTTCTGGTCTGTACACTTCTCCTGAAGCTGTCATAAGGAGAAGATCATGTAGACTGTAGAGAGTTTCAACCTGAAGTCACACTGTGATTCTGGGTATACTCTGTCAGCCAGGTTTGGGAGTCCGTTAAGGATCGCTCAGGCAAATACTTTCCTGACAACGTTCAGCAAGGAGATCCCTCAGTAGTTATTACAATCACTGTGATCACCTTTGTTCTTAGACAGGGTAACAATGTTACAGTCTCACATATCCTGAAGAACTTCTCCCTCCTCCCATCACCAATGGAGAAGGACATTGAGGTGTTCAAGGAGTGGTCCTTTTATGCTTTTGATGATGTCTGCTGGAATTTCCAGCCAGCCCTGGTGCTTTTCCTGTAGATGGGCTGTCAATGGCTTTGCTGAGCTCCACCAGGCTAAATGTCTCATCCAGCTCTTCCATCACAGGCAAATGCTCCACACTTTCTAATGTGGATGGTGTAAATTTTTCCATCTGACATGGTATGGAGGTAGAGTCCATCAGTTGATGTTGTATGTGGATGGTGCTCTCGTTGCCATACAGTTCTGAGTAATGCTCCACCCACCTCTCCATTTGCTTACTCTTGTCTAGTTTTGATGGTAGCTGATTTGAGAGGAGCTATCTTGGTCTGTGTTGGTCTGACAGCCTTCTTAATTCCATCATAGACACCCTTGATGTTTCCCATGTCAGCTGCCAGTTGAATACTTTCACAGAGTTGTAACAATAGTTGTTGGCACATCTTTAGGCTACACACTGCACTTTAATCTTCACTGCTCTGAGAGCTTGCAGTGTTGACTGTTTTGGCTGTTGCTTGTATTCCAGCAGAGCAGCATGCTTTCCCTTGATCACAGTGTTGAGATCAGTGGCATTTGCCTCGAACCAGTCCTGTGTCTGTCCCAGTTTCCTGACAAAGACAGAGAATGCCCTGTCATGGATTGTGTCTGAGATGATCCCATTTCTGCTTTGCATCTCCCTCAGGGTGCTTTGCTTGCAGGGTGTCTTCCAGACTCCTGGTAAGTGTTTTCATCTTCTCCAGATTCTTTGCCTTGCTGATGTTGATACCGGTACATGGTGGGTTGGTGGAATGAAGCTTCTTGGGCTGAATCATGATCTTGCAGCAGACCAGTGAGTGGTCTGTGTCATAATCAGTACTCTGGTAAGAACAAGTCATGAGGACATTTCTTAGTTAGCAGCACCACGTGAGAATCAGGTCCAGCTGATGCCAGCATTTGGAGCATGGATGTTGCCACGATAATTTGTGCTGCAGTTTTGTTTCAAAGAAGGTGTTGGTGATGCACAACACATAGAGAGTGCATACAGTGTCTTGCAAACGTATTCATACCCCTTAATGTTTGTCCTGGTTTGTTGCATTACAATCTGGAATTAAAATAGATTTTTGAGGGGTTAGCACCATTTGATTTACACAACATGCCTACCATTTTAAAGGTGCAAATTATTATTATTATTATTATTATTATTATTATTATTATTATTGTGGCATGAACAAAAATTATGATGAAAAAATAGAAATCTGGAGTTTGCATAGGTATTCACCACCTTTCATATGAAACCCCTAAATAAGAGCTGGTCCAACCAATTAACTTCAAAAGTCACTTATTTAGTTGATTAAGATCCACCTGTGTGCAATCAAAGTGTCACATAATCTGTCACATAATGTCTGTATAAATCAACCTGTTCTGGAAGGACCCTGACTCTGCAACACTACTAAGTGTCGGAGTGCAGGAACTTATGGATGCAGGCACAGTGGAGACCGGGAGCTTCACAAACAGCATGCTGAGCCAAATTGTTGAGTAGGAATCAAGTCCGGAAATGAGCTAGGGTCAGTTGATCAGCAAACAATGCAACAGAGACTGGGCAAAAGACAAAGTCAAGTTGAAATGTAAACACAGGTCATAAACTGGAAATCAGATGGAAAACAAATGGCTTGGTAAAGTTAGACATGGGGGTACTAGATGATACTTCATGAAGTGGGTAAGTGAGAGTTGAGTATGTATAGACATGCTAGGTGATTGCTGGATGAGAGACAGGTTTAATTAATAGTCAAGTGACAGAGGGCACTGTGACACTTGGGATTTGTAGTCCGGAGCAGCCATGTTTGGAGGCTGCTCCGAACTAATTTTTTCAGCACCATTACTGACAGAACCCCCCTCCCCAAGGAGCTTCCTCTGGGAACTACTATCTTGGCCACCCTCTCCTTCTTAGTGCAGGTTTGTTCAGGTGTTGGCTGTGGAACTCCTGTGTTAAGAGTGGGTCCAATATGTCTCTGGAGTTGACCCAACTTCATTCCTCAGGGCCATAGCCCTCCCAATCTACCAGTTATTCTAGTTGCCTCTTTCTACAGCAAGAGTTTAGGATTATATTTACCTGGTAGATAGGTTCACCCTTAATGTCCAGGGGTGGGGGATCTTGGGTGGTAGTGTCCATGGCTATGGGACTTTGCATGACTGGTTTAAGGCAGGAGACTTGGAATGTAGGTGCCATTCTGCCGTGACGTGAGAGTTCTAGCCTAAAGGATACCTTGTTGATCCTGCACAATGCCTTGTATGGGCCAATGTAATGAGCTTGCAGTTTCTTGCATATGTTTGGCTCCCTTAAGTCCCTTGTGGAGACCCATACCCGATCTCATGGAGTGTATTCTGGTTTCTCACTTCTGTGTTTGTCTGTGTATTGTTTGTATTTGGCATTTACTGCTTCGAGCCTCTGGTGAATCTCCTCCCACACCTGCTGGCTATTTGGGAACCAGGCATTGATGGCAGGTAACTGGGTGGGTGTGTCATCCCAAGGGAACAAGGGGGGGCTGATAGCCGAGTATGCACTGGAATGGTGTTAACTGAGTTGCGGAGTGTTTAAGAGAGTTCTGTGCATACTTGGCCCAGGGGAGAAACTGTGCCCAATCCTTCTGGTTTCTCATGCAGAAAATTCTCAAGAAACACCCCACCTCCTGGTTAGCCCATTCCACCTGACCATTGGACTGTGGATGGTAGCCAGACATGTGGCTTACTGATACACCTAATCTCTCCATAAAGCTGGACCAAAATCTGGAAATTAATTGAGGACCCCAGTCACTTACAATATCCTCAGGAATACCAAAATAGTGGAAGACATGTTTGAAGATCAGTTCAGCAGTCTGAAAAGCAGTAGGTAGGGCAGGTAATGGGATGAGTCGTAGAGCTTTAGAAAATCTGTCTATGATTAGCAAGATGACTCTGTTGCCCTGTGAAAGTGGTAGATCCATGATAAAGTCTATCACAATATGTGACCAGGGTCTCTGAGGCACTGGGAGAGGGCATAGTTTTCTGGATGGTGGGGCACATGGTACCTTGGCCTGTGTGCATACTGAACAGGAGGAAACAAACTGATTAATGTCTGACCTCATGTTCTCCCACCAATATTTGTTCCTGATAAGCTGATATGTGTGATGACTTCTGGGATAACCCATGGTGGGGGAGGTGTGGGTTCAGGTAATGAGCCTCCCTCTGAGGTCAGGTGGAACATGTAGGAGTCGGGGGGGGGGGGGGGTAGTTGTTGGGAATGTTAGAGGTCTGTGACTGCTGGATCACCTTATCAATATCCCAAGTAGTGGCTTGTATGAAACACTCTGGTGGCAGTATGAGAGTGGGGTCTAAGGCATGGGCTGAGGGATAATGGATCCTGGAAAGTGCATCTGCTTTAGTATTTCCTGAACTGGGGCAGTAGGATATTTTGTACCAGAACCAAGTGAAAAACAGGGCCCGCCTGGCTTGCCTTGTGTTAAGATGTTTAGTGGTCTTCAGGTATTCTAGGTTCTTATGGTCAGTTAGAATCTTGAATGGGTGTGTAGCACCTTCCAGCCAGTGTCTCCATTCTTTCAAAGCAAGTTTGATTGCTAGGAGCTCTTGATTATCAATGTCATAGTTTCTTTCTGTGGTTGTGAGTTTCTTGGAGAAGAAGGCAACTGGGTGCAATTTAGGCTTTTCTCCAAAGCATTCTGAGAGCACTCCTCTGACTCCTGTCTCTGACGCATCTACCCCTACAATGAACGGCTTGGGAGGGTCAGGATGTTGTAAGATGGGAGCAGAAGTAAATGCTGCCTTGAGCCAGTTGAAAGCCTTCTCAGCTGCTGGGTTCCACTGGAGATGTTGGGGAGTGTTCTTTAACAGAGATGTTAAGGGAGCAGTGATCATACTGAACCCTTGAATGGAGCACCAGTAAAAATTTGCAAAGCCCAAAAAGCATTGTAATTCCTTGATTGATGTGGGTATAGGTCAAGATGTGACAGCTGAGACCTTTGCCTGGTCCATGCTTACTCTCTCAGAACTGATTATATATCCAAGGAAGGAAATCTGGTTGACATAAAATTGGCCTTTCTCAGCTTTGACAAAGAGGTAGTTCTCAAGCAGATGGGATAGTACTGACCTGACATGTTTTAAATGGCTTTCCTTGTCTGGGCAGTAAATCAAAATGTTGTTAATGTAGGCAATGAAAAATGTACCCATGTCCCTTAAGCCGGTGGCACGGTGGTGTAGTGGTTAGCACTGTTGCCTCACAGCAAGAAGGTCTGGGTTCGAGCCCCATGGCCAGCGAGGGCCTTTCTGTGTGGCGTTTGCATGTTCTCCCCGTGTCCGCGTGGGTTTCCTCCAGGTGCTCCGGTTTCCCCCACAGTCCAAAGACATGCAGGTTAGGTTAACTGGTGACTCTAAATTGACCGTAGGTGTGAGTGTGAATGGTTGTCTGTGTCTATGTGTCAGCCCTGCGATGACCTGGCAACTTGTCCAGGGTGTACCCCGCCTTTCGCCCATAGTCAGCTGGGATAGGCTCCAGCTTGCCTGCGACCCTGTAGAACAAGATAAAGTGGCTAGAGATAATGAGATGAGATGTCCCTTAAGCCATCATTAATCAGACACTGGAAAATGCTTGGAGCTGAAGAAAGGCCATAAGGCATCATCAGGTACTCAAAATGGCTGGCAATGGCACTAAACGTAGTTTTCCATTCATCTCCTTCTGGGATTCTTACCAGATTGTATGCACTGTGGAAGTCCATCTTAGAAAATATATTTGCTGATCTTAATTGTTCCAAGGCAGCGGGCACCAGAGGGAGTGGATAGGGATATTTCGCAATGACTTGATTTATTCCTCAGGAATTGATACAGGGCTGGAGACCTCCTCCTTTCTTTTCTATGAAGAAGAAGCCTGCAAATGCTGGAGAGGTGAATGGTCTGATATACCCTTGCTTTAGTGCCTCCTGCACATACTCCTCCATGGCAGCTTACTTCTTTCAGGACAATGGATAGATTTGATTACAGGGTGGAGTCGTGCCCAGGATGGTTCAATCATAGGCGCAATGAGGGGGTAAGCCACAAGCTGTACCTTTACTGAAAACCTCCTTCAGGTCCAGATAACAGGCCAGAATATTATCAAGGGATCAGGTAGAAGACTCTCCACAGATGCGGATGAGATGGCTAGCTGAGAGCTTTGTAGACAATTCTTGAAACAGGCTGATGACCACTGAATGATATCCTTTTGCTGCCATGAAATTAAGGTGTCATGGAGTTGAAGCCAGGGGTACCCTAAAATCATGTTGTGGTTAGCAGTTTGGGTGATAAACAATGAGGTACGCTCAGAGTGGAGGGCCCCCACCTGAATCTGGAGAGGAGCAGTGTGAGTAGTGATCAGACCCTTTCCAGTGGAACCCCCATCAATGGCTTTTATTTTAATGGGTCTTTGAAGGATGTCAGTCATCAGGTTGAGTTGCTGGATGATCGAGCTGTTGTTGAGATTACCCTCAGCCCCTGAGTCTATGAGTGCAAAGAGGACATGAGTCAAATCTGGCAGAATCAATAATACAGATAATTTGAGAGCTTGTGTTGGGGGTCTGGTTACAGAATTCACTGTGTTGGGTTGCTCATTGACCTGACAGGTAGTAGCTCCCTGATGTGGGTGGACTGGGCATTTGATAATGATATGGCTGCCATCACTGCAAAAAAAGCATAGCCCCTCTTGTCATCTTCTTTCTCTCTCTGATCAATGCAAATGTGTGTGAGAGACCTCCACTGGAGTTGGAGTGCCTATGGGTAATGTTGAGGGTCATAGTGAGGGCCTGTGAAATTCCAGTGCATACTTTGTGACTCTTCTGTCTCCTTGTTTAATAGTGAGGAGATTCTCACTGACCTCTATTCCCTCAGGTTCATGGTCAAACACCCATTTAAACAGTTTAAGGAACTGATAATAGGACATGATGTGTTCCCCACCATGCCCCCACACAGCACTGGCCCACCGTAGAGCTTTTTCTGTAAGGTGAGAAATTTAGCAATCTTTTGCTTGTCAGAAACCCAGGAGCGTGAAGAGAAGTATAGGGTGCATTGAAGCAGAAAGCCTTTACATTGTGACACTTCACCTGAGAATTTTTTTTGGGAAGAGGAATGAGCGGAACTGCACTGGGGGGAGATGCACAGCATGCATGCGACATTACAGCAGCAAGCTGCACCATCCTGGTGTTGAGGTTGTTTGGAGGCTGCTCTGAACTTGTGTTTTCAGTGCCATTACTGACACGAAGCAAGCAACATGAAAACCAAGGAGCACTCCAAAAGGCCAGAGACAAAGTTGTAGAAAAGTATAGATCAGGGTTGGGTTCTTAAATAATACCCCAAACTTTGAATATCCCATGAAGCACCATTAAAATCCATTAGAGAAAAATGGAAAGAATATGGCATGGCGACAGACCTGACAAGAGAAGGTCATCCACCAAAACTCACAGACGGCAAGGAGGGCATTAATCAGAGATGCAACAAAGACCCCAAAGATAACACTGGAGGAGCTGCAAAGATGCCCACAGCATGTGGATGACTCCCCAAACACATGAAAGAAGATTCTCTGGTCAGATGACACTAAAATTGAAGTTTTTGGCCATCATGGGAAGTGCCATGTGTGGTGTAAACCCAACACTTCCCATCACCCTGAGAACACCATTCCTACAGTGAAGCATAGTGGTGGCAATATCATGCTGTGGGCATGTTTTTCATCTGCAGAGACAAGAAGGCTGGTCAGGATTGAAAGAAAGATGGATGACACGAAATACAGGGCAATTCTGGAAGCCTGAATTCTGTCAGGCAGACTGGGGTTTGAATCCAGGTCTCCTGATTGAGAGACAATGTAAGATCCCCTGAGCCACCACAATTGATGAACTGATCCCAATTGCAGAGACACAATCACAAGAAGGTAGCTGAAGAACTTTAGAGCTGGCAAATTCCAAATAATGCAGGTTTTGCACCAAACAGGTCCCATACAAGTTCTCAGTCACAGAAAAATTCACAAAAGGAAGTCCAAACAGGCAGCACTTTAACCAGACCAAAGAGCACTTTCCAGGAAAAAAAAAAAACAGGTCAAAGACAAATACACAGAAGATTTAATAATAATAATAATAATAATAATAATAATAATACACAGATGCAATTTCAAAAACTGAAAGCAGCAAAAAGTGCACTAAGAAACTTAGGCACAGTGTCAAAATAGCAGTCAAAAGGTCTCAAACTCAAGTCTTACATTCTCAGGAGCACAGTAGACTGTAGAACTCAGCAAGGAGCACAGAGCTAGGAACACAATATATACCTCCATGATAACTAGACACAGGTGTAAGCAATTAGCAAAATAGACACAAATGAAGGCACCAACATTCAAGGAGAAAACAAATGGGCAAAATTGGTACATTTAATAGTGGAAGAAAGGTACTGCAACATATGAAAAAGCCCTAAATCCTGACAGGACCCTCCCTCCCTAGGAGCATCTCCTGACACTCCCAGAGCAATCTGGGTGAGCCTGATGAAAGTCCCTTATGAGGTCCCAGTCAAGAATGTCCCAGGCTGAAACCCAAGTCCATTCCTCTGGCCCATACCCCTCCCAATCTACCAGGTTTTGAATCCCACCCTGGACCCAGCGAGAATTCAGGAGCCTGTGGATGGTGAAAGCTGTCTGTCAATGATTCGAGGTGGAGGAGTGGGTTTGGGGGCCAGTGGTGAGGCAATAACTGGCTGCAACTGGGAGATGTGGAAGGTGGGGTTGACCCTCATGAACCAGGGCAGCTGTAGACAATATGAAACCGGATTGACCCACCTCTCCACTTTGAATGGACCCCCAAAGTGAGGCACCAGCTCAAGATCCTTAAGAGACAGCCAAACCCTCTGCCCAGAGTGGAAAGATGGAGCAGGTCTGTGCTGTTAGTTTGCCTGGACCTGGTACCTCTTGGAGGCTCTAAGCAAAGCTTGTCGGACCCTTCTCCAAGTCCGCTTACACCTCCACACAAAACTCAGGGCTGAAGGGACACCTAGAATCTTCATATTGCTCGGGAAACAAAGGAGGCTTATAACCGAACAGACATTCAAATGGATACATACCAGTGGAGCTACACCTGAGAGTGTTGTGGCCCATGGAAGGTGGGTACTCCAGGAGGCTGGATTAGCTGACACTAGACAACTCAGGGTGGCCTCCAGGTCTTGATTCAGTCTCTCTGTCTGCCCATTCAACTGTGGGTGGAAGCCAGATGATAGGCTGACCATGGTGCCAATGAGCTTGCAGAATGCCTGCCAGAAGCTGGAGGTGAACTGGGGTCCACAATCGGAGACGATGTCCTGGGGAAGATCAAAAACTTGGAAGCCATGTTCACACATTAGTCTAGCAGTTTTGGCAGCAGAGGGAAGTTTGGCTGGGGCAGAAAATGGCAGGTCTTAGAGAATCTGTCTACGACAACAAAGATAATTGTGTTACCTTGGGATAGAGGTAAGCCTGTGATGAAGTCCAAGGAGATGTGTGACCATGGTCTTCGAGGGATCTGTAAGGGATGGAGCATGCCCTAGGTGCTCTGACATGGATCTTTGCTCTGGACACAGACTGAACAAGCTGCCACAAAGATTTTAACATCCTTCTCCATGCTGGGCCACCAGAAATGGCATTGGAGAAATTCCAGATTTCTTAAGGATCCTTGGTGCACTGTTAGTTGTGAAGCATGTCCCCACTGGAGAACTTTAGCTTGAATAAACTTAGGGACATAAAGCCAGTTGGTGGACCCAGAACCTGGACCAGGGTCATTCTTAAGGGCTCACTGTACCTCAGTAATAATGCCCCAGTGGTCTGGTGCCATGACTCTGGAGCTGGGTAGAATGGGCTTGGACTGGATCTCAGGAGAATCTGAGAGAAACTGTTGGGAAAGGGCATCAGGCTTCTGATTCTTGGTCCCTGGATGAAGTCAAACCTGCTGAAGAACAGAGCCCACTGTGCCTGTCTTGGACTGAGCCATTTGGCCTGTTGGATGTATTTCAGATTCTTGTGATCAGTCCAGACTAAGAAAGGATGTTGAGCTTCTTCCAGCCAATGTCTCCACTCCTCAAGTGCCAATTTTACAACCAGTAATTCCCAGTTCCCTATATTGTAATTTCTCTCCATGGCCATGAGCTTGCTGGATAAGAATGCACAGGAATGTAGTTTCCCCATCACTTGCAGTCTGTGACAGAACTGCTCCTACTCCCACATCAGAAGCATCCACCTCCACAATGAAGGGTCGATCCAGCTTGGGCAGACAGAGAATGGGAGCCATGGTGAACTTCTTTTTGAGGATATTAAAGGCCTTGTCTGCCTCAGGGGACCAAGAAAAGGGCACGTTATCTTTTTTGTGTCAAAGCACAAATTGAAGCAGCAATAGAACTAAAACCCTGAATAAAATGAAGATAAAAAACTGCAAAGCCCAGGAACCTTTTGGTCTCCTTAACTGAACTCTGGGTCAGCCAGTCTCAAACAGCTTGGACTTTCCTAGGACCCATCCAAATGCTACCTTCAGAAATGATAAACCCAAGGAAGGCCACCTCCTTGACATGAAAGTCACATTTATCTGGCTTTACAATAGACCATTCTTCAATAGATGGCTCAAAACCTGGCAAACGTGTTGGACATGCTCATGTAAGCTCTTGGAAAAAATCAAAATGTCATCAAGGTACACAAAGACATATTGATTTAACATGTCCCTAAGGACATCATTAATAAGAGCCTGGAAGACAGCTGGTGCATTGGTGATGCCAAAGGGCATAACCTGGTATTCGTAGTGCCTGGTAAGTGTGTTAAAGGCTGTCTTCAATTTGTTGTCTTGTCAGATTCGTACCAGATGGTAGGCAAGTCCAATTTGTAAAGATGTTGGCACCTTCAAGAAGTTCAAAAGCAGAGGCTATGAGGGGTAGCAGGTATCGGTTCTGGATAGTGATCTTGTTTAGACCTCGATAATCTATTCAAGGCTGAAGACTTCCATCTTTCTTTCCTATGAAGAAAAAGCCAGCCCCAGGAGGTGAAGATGATGGATGGATGAATCCTGATGACAGAGCCTCCTTGATGTAACTGTCCATAGCCTGTCATTCAGGGGAAGACAAAGAAAAGATGCAGGCTCTAAGAGAAGAGGTACCTGGCAGCAGGTCAATGGAGTGATCATAGGGCCTAATAGGTGGGAGGGCCATTGCTTTCTTCCTGCTGAACACTTCCTGCAAGTCATGGTACTGAGAGGGGACTTGGGATAATTTGGGAGGTGACAAGGGCTCAGAATACTGAACAGGTTGACACAAGAGACAGGTAGTGTGACAGGCAGGGCCCCACTTGATTACAGAACATGTAGACCAGTCTAGGTATGGGTTATGGAGCTTCAACCAAGGAAACCCTAACACCACTGGATCCTCTGGGGACTGGATGAGGTGGAAGGACATCTCTTCACAATGGCTATCAGTCAGGAGTCCCAATGCAACAGTTCTCTGATGAATACAACCATCACCCAGGGGTTGACCATCCAAGACTGTTACAGAAAAGGGAGAATCCAGGCTGGTGGTAGGGAATGACAGATGCTTGGCAATGGAAGACGCTATAAAATTACCTGCTGCCCCTGAATCCACAAAAGCTCTAAGAGAGTTCTCCTGACCACCCCAGGCAATGTAAATTGTAAGGAAGAGACCGGCAAGAGGTAGATCAGGATAGGAGGTCACCCCCGTCACAGCCCTCCTGATGCTGGATGGGGTTTGGCCTTTCCCACTAACTCTGGGCAGGAACTTTGGAAATGGCCTGGTGCACCGCAGTAGAGGCAGTAATGTTCCCTCATTTGTCTGTCACATTTAGTCTGGGAAAGCCGTGCACCCCCCACTTGCATGAGCTCAGGGCCATTCTCCACCACAAAGGCAGCCGGATCTAAGGGAACCTGAGGACTGGTTCTTTTGAAGCCCTTACCTAGGGACCTTTCCTGAAGACAATTGTCCAGACAAATGACCTGGGATACCAAAGTCTCCAAATCTCATATCTCTTCCTAAGAAACTAACTCTTGTTTAAATTGGTCAGACAGTCCATGGTAGTAGGTGGCCAGAAGGGCCTCTTGGCTCCAGCAACTCTCAGCTGCAAGGGTCCAGAAGTGAATGGTGTAGTCTGCAGCCCACTGACTCCCCTGGTGCCAATTGCACCTTTAAGGTGGTAGGCATGTTAGTGCCATCAATCAAATTGTGCCAACCCCCCAAAAATCTGTTTTAATTCCAGCTTATGATGCCATAAAACAGGACAAACACCAAGGAGGATGAATACTTTTTTATGACACTGTAACTTGAGTAAACATTGCCCATAATTGGTTAATTTATGATACCAATTCCAAATCATCCCAGGCAATGTGGCCAGGAGACATGATCAGTGTTGAGACATGCTCATGCATTAGAATCACTGAGTAGAAGCAGGCTTTCAGTGGTTGGGATTTTCTGAATGACTGTCTGTAGTTGGCCATAGAACTCATCTTTTGCCTCCTGGGTGGAGGTGAGGGTAGGGGCATAGATGCTGATGAGTTTGACAGGCCTGTCTGTTGTGTGGAGCTGTAGGGTGAGAATCCTTTTTGTTCCTCCCTTGACAAGCTCTATAGTGTTCAACAGTGAGTTCTTCACTGCAAATCCAATGCCATAGTCTCTAGTCTCATCTGCAGCTTTTCCATTCCAGAAAAAGGTAAAATCCTTTTTTCTAGAAGAGAGCCAATTTCAGTGAAGTGGGTCTTTTGTAGTGCTGTAATATCCACTTGCAGTCTAAGCAGTTTGTTGTTGATCACTGCAGTCTTTTCATGCGTCACTCATATCCTGTAGCTCTGCTGTTAGACCAGTTGTCAAGGTCCTAATGTTCCACCATCCAACTTTTAGTGTTGGCCTGTTCTTTTCTTCATTTTCTTGTCTGGTGCTTAGGTTTTTCAGTTCATTTGTCAGGCTTTTCACAGCCCTGTACAGGTGAACTGTGGCAGGATAACACCTTATTGACTGGGGGCTGCCCAGTTTTAAATGGGCAATAGCTATTCAATGAGGCACGATTGCCACTCCAACTGTCAGAAATTACCCCTGGCACCTCACTCTATGCCAATGGAGTGTTGAGACTTATAACCGGTAACTGCCATGTTTTGTGTTATGTTGCCACTTTGCAGTGGTGCTGGAGTGTCCTCTCCAGGGTGCAGGCTGGGCAAGGTGATATGGGAGACAAGCTGTTACTTATGCAGTGGGTCCCCCCTCTCCATATCAGTGATGTAGTCTGAGGGAAGGGCAAAGAGCCCATGAAGTTTGGCACCACTGCCATTGCAGGAGTTGCCAGAATGATGTCAAAAACAATGATGAACTGCCTTTGGGACTCCAGCTGCAGAGTTCTCCTCAAGGTTTACTCCTGAAGCCTTTCCCAAGATAGGGTATAGCCACAAGGCCGTGGAGGTTAGAAATCAGGGTTTGCCTTCCCCTAGGTGAGCCAACAACAAAGGATAACAAGTCTCACCTGCCCGAAGCTGGTGATTGAGGTGCCAGAGATTTGTCTTTCACCCCTTCTCCTTGCCACTTGAAACAGTTCTGCCACAGGAACACTAGCAATATAGCTAGCTAAAATGCACTAACCTGACAGGATTTCGAAGAGGATTTGTCATATTCATAAATATTTTATGTTTATGTACTAAAATAATAGAAGAACGAGTTACCATTACAAGTGGCCACATTCTTCTTATACTTACCTTTCAATGTAAATTAAAATTCCTCTTCACATTTCATCTTCTCATTACGAGATGTGGTTTGTCATTTATGCAGTATACACTCACTGGCCACTTTATTAGGTACACCCTTACACATACTATTTTATGCAGTTATCTAATCATCCAATCCCTTGACAGCAGCACAATGCATAAAATCATGCAGATCCAAATCAAGCACTTCAGTTAATGTTCATGTCAAACATCAGAATGGGAAAATTTGTGATCTCTGTGACTTTCACTGTGGCATGGGTGTTGGTTTGAGCCAGATGGACTGGTTTGAGTATTTCAGAAACTACTGATTTCCTGGGGTTTTCATACACAACAGTATCTAGAGTTTACACATAATGGTGTGAAAAAAAAAAAAAAAAAAAACATTGAGTGAGTGACAGGTCTGTGTGTGGAAATAACTTGTTGATATGAGAGGTCAGAGGAAAATGGCCAGATTGGGTTGAACTACCAGGAAAAGTATAGTAACTCATATAATCACTCTTTACAACCATGGTGAGCAGAAAAACATTTCAGCATGCAACAGTGGAAGAACACATTGGGTTCCACTTCTGCAGCCAAGAACAGGGATCTTAGACTCAAGAACGCATTCCTACTAAAGTATGAGTATTTTAAAGGTGAGTATACAATATAATACAAAGATTTTTGAATTGTTTCTGAATGCAATCCAGCTGGTATACACTATTTTATTTATTCATTTATTTATTTATGGTCCCTGTCAATACTAATGATCAGGGACTCTTCGGTGTCATCAGGTGTGCCGTTCCTCGGCTTGCCGTTGAAGTTTCTGCTAACACAGAAGCATGCCATTGTCTATGTGGTGCCTCCAGGTGGGATGGTTGTCTATTAGGTTATCCCAGTCATTCTCCAGGCGAAAGATCTTGATGTCCTCCTTAATACAGTCCTTCCACCTTTTCTTTGGTTGGCCATGTGGTCTATTTCCATGAGATAACTCACTGAAGAGGAGCTGCTTCAGCAGTCGGTAACCTTGCATCCTACAAATGTGGCCGAACCACCTTAAGCTATTGCTGCGGATCATGGTCTCTATGGTTGTGGAGCTAGCTCTTCTCAGCACTTCGATGTTGGTCACCTTGTGCCACCACTTGATCTTAAGGATTTGTCTTAGTGATCTTTGAAGGAATATTTTGAGTAGGTGCACACAATGCGCGAGTGTGCACCACATTTCACTACCATAAAGTAAACATGGTAGGACAGCTTTGTATTGAGGTATTTCACTCACGTGACCAAGTCATGTGATGCTGCCATTTTGGACGGCACGGCTCGAATCAGTTTGAATGCGAGGAAGGCGACAAACGAAAAACATAAAAGAAAAAGGAGCGAGATGCAGAAAACACCTTCACTATCCAGTGATGTAGGGCATTTACAGGGCGAGCAGAGGGAGAGGTATTTGCAAAAATTGAGGTTAGCAGGCTTAGAGAACGATGTTTACCTGCTTCCACCAGGATTGTTCACTGACGTACGGAAGTACACGAAGCCCTCGTCTTTACCTGACTTCGGCCTACAGGATCTGTACACCTATGTCGTTAAAAACCCATCGCCATACACAGGTATTGATCTGAAAGCGTATAAGAGTTTGGATGCCTACAAATATTTTGTGTCAGGCTGGGTAACATGCCTACATCAGCGGGTCGTCCCTGGAGCCGGTGGTCGCCATCTGATTACAGCTAAGGTTTGTTCACATTTTCATTTACTTTCGGTCCTCAGGATAAACAAAATGTTATTAAATGTCATTGAAATAACTTCTTAGTCTGTTGAGACATGGCCCGTTATAAATTTGCTGTTACCAGGCAATGACCAAGAACTGTATTATTAGGGTCAGTGTCTGTGTTGTAGCAGTGTACTAGCAGCTAGCTGTTAGCACTAGCTAATGTCAACAACATCGTAGCTAGTATGTTACTGTAGCAATATTTACGTTCAGTCATTTGGATGACTGTTAAAACCTTTCAGTCTCAAGTTTTTCCTTTACTGGATTTACTAATTTACTGAGCTAGCGCGCTCGGCCAAACCGGGAGCCATCGCGCGCTCTCCGGCCGAGCCGGGAGCCATCGCGCGCTCTCCGGCCGAGCCGGGAGCCATCGCGCGCTCTCCGGCCGGGCCGGGAGCCATCGCGCGCTCTCCGGCCGGACCGGGAGCCATCGCGCGCTCTCCGGCCGGGCCGGGAGCCATCGCGCGCTCTCCGGCCGGGCCGGGAGCCATCGCGCGCTCTCCGGCCGGGCCGGGAGCCATCGCGCGCTCTCCGGCCGGACCGGGAGCCATCGCGCGCTCTCCGGCCGGGCCGGGAGCCATCGCGCGCTCTCCGGCCGGGCCGGGAGCCATCGCGCGCTCTCTGGCCGGGCCGGGAGCCATCGCGCGCTCTCCGGCCGGGCCGGGAGCCATCGCGCGCTAGCTCAGTAAACTAGTAAATCCAGTAAAGGAAAAACTTGAGACTGAAAGGTTTTAACAGTCATCCAAATGACTGAACGTAAATATTGCTACAGTAACATACTAGCTACTGTTGTTGACATTAGCTAGCTTGCCGTCCAAAATGGTGGACACCGGGGCGTCACGTGACCCTGTGACGTCAGGTGAAATACCTCAATACTGTGACTTTTGTGACAAGCAAAAGGCCTTTACAGTTCCAACATCTGGTGGTTAGTGAGTGGAAAGCAGCTGCTCCCCGGTGAGTTGTCTTTTGATTTTGGTGTCAAAAGAGGCATCTTCGGAAAGTTTTTTGCCAAGATACAGTGGTGCTTGAAAGTTTGTTAGAATTTTCTATATTTCTGTATAAATATGACCTCAAACATCATCAGATTTTCACACAAATCCTAAAAGTAGATAAAGAGAACCCAGTTAAACAACTGAGAGAAAACTATTATACTTGGTCATTTATTTATTGAGGAAAATTATCCAGTATTACATATCTGTGAGTGGCAAAAGTATGTGAACCTCTAGGATTAGCAGTTAAGTTGAAGGTGAAATGAGAGTCAGGTGTTTTCAATCAATGGGATGACAATCAGGTGTGAATGGGCACCGTTTTTATTTAAAGAACAGGGATCTATCAAAGTCTGATCTTCACAACACATGTTTGTGGAAGTGTATCATGGCACAAACAAAGGTTTTTGAGGACGCCAGAAAAAGCATTGTTGATGCTCAAGCTGGAAAAGGTTACAAAACCATCTCTAATGAGTTTGAACTCCACCAATCCACAGTCAGACAGATTCTGTACAAATGGAGGAAATTCAAGACCATTGTTATCCTCCCCAGGAGTGGCCGACCAACAAAGATCACTCCAAGAACAAGGCATGTAATAGTCGGTGAGGTCACAAAGGACCCCGGGATAACTTCTAAGCAACTGAAGGCCTCTTGCACATTGGCTAATGTTAATGTTCATGAGTCCACCATCAGGAGAACACTGAACAACAATGGTGTGCATGGCAGGGTTGCAAGGAGAAAGCCACTGCTCTCCAAAAAGAACATTGCTGCTCATCTGCAGTTTGTGAAAGATCATGTGGACAAGCCAGAAGGCTATTGGAAAATTGTTTTGTGGACGGATGAGACCAAAATAGAACTTTTTGGTTTAAATGAGAAGCGTTATATTTGGAGAAAGGAAAACACTGCATTCCACCATAAGAACCTTATCCCATCTGTGAAACATGGTGGTGGTAGTACCATTGTTTGGGCCTGTTTTTCTGCATCTGGGCCAGGATGGCTTGTCATCATTGATGGAACAATGAATTCTGTATTATACCAGCGAATTCTAAAGGAAAATGTCAGGGCATCTGTCCATGAACTGAATCTCAAGAGCAGGTGGGTCATGCAGCAAGACAACAACCCTAAGCACACAAGTCATTGTACCAAAGAATGTATAAGAAGAATAAAGTTAATGTTTTGGAATGGCCAAGTCAATGTCCTGACCTTAATCCAATCGAAATGTTGTGGAAGGACCTGAAGCGAGGAGTTCATGTGAGGAAACCCAACAACATCCCAGAGTTGAAGCTGTTCTATACAGAGGAATGGGTTAAAATTCCTCCAAGCAGTGTGCAGGACTCATCAACAGTTATCAGAAACATTTAGTTGCAGTTATTGCTGCACAAGGGGGTCACACCAGATACTGAAAGCAAAGGTTCACATACATTTGCCACTCACAGATATGTAATATTGGATCATTTTCATCAATAAATAAATGACCAAGTATAATATATTTGTCTCATTTGTTTACCTGGGTTTTCTTTATCTACAGTGGTGCTTAAAAGTTTGTGAACCCTTTAGAATTTTCTATATTTCTGCATAAATATGACCTAAAACATCATCAGATTTTCACACAAGTCCTAAAAGTAGATAAAGAGAACCCAGTTAAACAAATGAGACAAAAATATTATACTTGGTCATTTATTTATTGAAGAAAATGATCCAATATTACATATCTGTGAGTGGCAAAAGTATGTGAACCTTTGCTTTCAGTATCTGGTGTGACCCCCTTGTGCAGGAATAACTGCAACTAAACGTTTGTGGTAACTGTTGATCAGTCCTGCACACCAGCTTGGAGGAATTTTAGCCCGTTCCTCCATACAGAACAGCTTCAACTCTGGGATGTTGGTGGGTTTCCTCACATGAACTGCTCGCTTCAGGTCCTTCCACAGCATTTCCATTGGATTAAGGTCAGGACTTTGACTTGGCCATTCCAAAACATTAGCTTTATTCTTCTTTAACCATTCTTTGGTAGAACGACTTGTGTTCTTAGGGTCGTTGTCTTGCTGCATGACCCACCTTCTCTTGAGATTCAGTTCATGGACAGATGTCCTGACATTTTCCTTTAGAATTTGCTGGTATAATTCAGAATTCATTGTTCCATCAATGATGGCAAACCGTCCTGGCCCAGATGCAGCAAAACGGGCCCAAACCATGATACTACCACCAACATGTTTCACAGATGGGATAAGGTTCTTATGCTGGAATGCAGTGTTTTCCTTTCTCCAAACATAATGCTTCTCATTTAAACCAAAAAGTTCTATTTTGGTCTCATCCGTCCACAAAACATTTTTCCAATAGCCTTCTGGCTTGTCCACGTGATCTTTGGCAAACTGCAGATGAGCAGCAATGTTGTTTTTGGAGAGCAGTGGCTTTCTCCTTGCAACCCTGCCATGCACACCATTGTTGTTCAGTGTTTTCCTGATGGTGGACTCATGAACATTAACATTAGCCAATGTGAGAGAGGCCTTCAGTTGCTTAGAAGTTACCCTGGGGTCCTTTGTGACCTCACCGACTATTACACGCCTTGCTCTTGGAGTGATCTTTGTTGATCGACCACTCCTGGGGAGGGTAACAAATTGAATTTCCTCCATTTGTACACAATCTGTCTGACTGTGGATTGGTGGAGTCCAAACTCTTTAGAGATGGTTTTGTAACCTTTTCCAGCCTGATGGGCATCAACAATGCTTTTTCTGAGGTCCTCAGAAATCTCCTTTGTTCGTGCCATGATGCACTTCCACAAACATGTGTTGTGAAGATCAGACTTTGATAGATCCCTGTTCTTTAAATAAAACAGGGTGCCCCCTCACACCTGATCGTCATCCCATTGATTGAAAACACCTGACTCTAATTTCACCTTCAAATTAACTGCTAATCCTAGAGGTTCACATACTTTTGCCACTCACAGATATGTAATATTGGATCATTTTCCTCAATAAATAAATGACCAAGTATAATATTTTTTGTCTCATTTGTTTAACTGGGTTCTCTTTATCTACTTTTATGACTTGTGTGAAAATCTGATGATGTTTTAGGTCATATTTATGCAGAAATATAGAAAATTCTAAAGGGTTCACAAACTTTCACGCACCACTGTATGTGAAGCTGTGCACCTGGGTAAGTTTGTGATTATCTATGGTAATAGGAGGGGGGGTCATTGCATTGGCAGTACATCACTTCCTTTTTTGATCTACTGATGGTAGATCCCCAGTCATCGCAGGCAGCGTTGAGGACCTCTGCTACACTTTGAAGTGACTCTGCTGTTTTGGCACAGAAGGTCTCATCATCAGCATACAGGAAGTGATCCAGTCTGGTGGTCTTGGCTGATTTGTTCTTCAGGCACCTAAGATTCAACAGCTCACCATCAAGTTTGTACTTGATGTCTATCCCAGTGTTCTCCATGGATTTATGAGCATGGCGCACAATGAAGAAGAAGAAAAGGATGAACAATGTCGGGGCCAGTATGCATCCTTGCCTTAGTCCTGACGAGACCTCGAAAGGTGGTGTCATTTCACCATCCACCAGTACTTGCACTACCATGCCATCGTGGAAGCTGTGAATGATGCTTACTAGCTTCGCTGGTATCCCGACTCGCAGCAGTAGTTGCCAGACTATATCCCTGTCCACAGTGTCAAATGCTTTAACTAGGTCCACAAAGATGAGGTGAAGTTCTTGATGCTGTTCATGGCATTTTTCCAACAACTGTCTGAGAGTGAACATCATGTCTGTCATGGAATGACCAGGTTGGAAAATACACTGTGCCTCTGGTATGAATGGAGCCATAACTCGGGCATATAGTTTACCAACAACAGCCAGAAGTGTTATGCCACGGTATTTTTCACAGGTGTAACGGCATTTCTTTTTGAAAAGCTTGATGATTATGCTATTCTTGAAGTCACTGGGGACACGCTTTTCTTCCCAGATAATCAGAAGAAGCTTGTGGAGTTTGCAAACAAGTTGTGGACCCCCTGCTTTGAGGACTTCACTAGAGATGCCGTCTGGACTCGGTGCTTTCCCTGACTTAAGCTGTCTAAGCACATTCCCAACCTCAGTGAGTGTTGAAGTCAGCTCGAGTTTGTGTATGATTTTGGCTTGAGACATGTCATCTAGGACTGATATATCTGCCATCCCATGTTGGTTGAGTGCTGAAGTGCTCTCTCCACCTAGCCAAGATATCTTGCTTTTTAGTGGTTATTTATAATGATTATCAAGGTGTAACACAAAAACCTGATTATAAATTTAATACAATTGAAGTTCTTCATACTCATATAATGTATGTAGCCTCAAAAAATAGGTCTACCCAGTTAATTCTGTTACTTATTATTTACAGGCCCCTGGGGCCATATTCTGGGTTTCTTTCTGAATTTGCAGATTTTATCTCAGATCTGGTTATTTCCTTAAACGAAGCTATAGTTGTCTGAGATTTTAATATTCACTTCGATAACCCAGAAGACCCTTTGAAAACAGCATTTGTGTCCATTTTAGATACAGTAGGGATTAATCAGAATGTCATAGGACCAGAGGTGGAAAAACCCGGGTGCAGAAAGTAAAAACCCTGCCACATTTTTGCTCCAGCCAATTCAATGAACCAGCTGATCCTAATTACCACATCCCCTAAGCCAGGTTGATGAGCTAATTGGTGAAATCACCTGTGTTGAGAGCACAGGCAGAAGGAAAACCTAAGCAGGACTTTTACTTTGTCAATCCAGTTTTTCCACCTCTGCATAGGACCGACCCATAATGGTGGTCACACCCTCGATCTAATACTAACATTTAAGTTATATGTAGAAAATATAGTCATACTTCCACAGTCTGAAGTTATCTCAGATCATTATCTCATCTCATTCAAAATATGTCTGAGTAATAATGCACCTCACCACGCTACTGTATTAAACATACATTCATGTCAACTACTGCACAGATCTTTATAAATGATCTCCCAGAGTTATCAACTTTGATTTGGTCACTGTCAGCCCCTGCAGAACTTGATCAGGCAATTGAATGCTTAGAGTCAACGTTCCGCCATACTTTGGATAATGTAGCTCCTCTTAAAAGGAAAATGGTCAGAGACAAAAAATTAGCACCCTGGTATAATGATGACACTCGCACTTTAAAACAGACCACTCAAAAATTGGAACATAAATGGCATCAAACAAAATTGGTAGCATTCAAATTAGCTTGGAAGGAGAGCTTCCTGAAGTATAGAAAAGCTCTTAGTTCTGTGAGATCAACATATTACTTACTTACTTACTTACTTACTTACTTACTTACTGCCCGCTATGCCTTCTGGCATGTAGGGCAGCAATGAAGGACCTCCACTCCAGTCGGTTCTGGGCTAGCTTCTGGACACCTCCCCATGTTAGATTCAGAGATGTCATCTCTTCCTCTACTGTGCGACGCCAGGTGGTCTTGGGTCGTCCTCTTTTCCTTCACCCTTCCGGTGTCCAGTGCAGGGCAACTCTTGTAATGTTATCTTGTTCTCTCCTCAGAACATGTCTAATCCAGTTCCAACGCCGCCTTGTTATTATTTCATTCATACTGTCTTGATGACATGTTATTAAGAGTTCTTCATTAGATATTTTGTTAGGCCAGAAAATCCAACATATCTTCCGCAGGCTCCTAGTATGAAAAACTGACAGTTGATGGATGTCACTGGCTGTCATTCTCCAGCATTCTGCACCATAGAGGAGGGTGGATAGAACACAGCTCTGGTACAACTTCAGTTTTGTCTTGAGTCTGTACTGTTGTGACTTCCAGATGTTGTTTAAGCTCCTGAAGGTATTCCTAGCTTTGTTTATTCTACTTTTGATGTCACTGTGCGCACCTCCATCTTGTTTTACAGTACTACCAAGATAGGTAAACTCGTCCGTTACTGGTAGGGCATCACCATTTACATAGATTGGTAGTGGGTCGGAGACATTTAGGATCATCATTTCAGATTTCTTCTGATTTATTTTCAGGCCAACTTGCTGTGCAAAATAGCTCAGCCGTTCTGTCTTCTCCTGCATGTGTTGGTGAGTGTGTGCGACTAGAGCCAGATCATCAGCAAAATCGAGGTCTTCTAATGCTGAGAAGAGGGTCCATCGTATGCCTCTTGTTTTGTCTTCTGTTGTACAGCACATCACCCAGTCGATAACGATGTTGAAGAGTAATGCTGACATCACACAGCCTTGTCTGACTCCAGTCTTTACCTGGAATGCCAGGTTACTGTTTCCTACCCTGCATTTGAAGTTGGTGTAGAAAGCCTTGATAATATCCACTATATGTTGTGGGATCCCATACTTCCTCAGGATTTTCCAGAGGCTGTCCCGATGTACACTATCAAAGGCTTTTTCAAAGTCGACAAAATTGATGTATAATTGCCTCTGCCATTCTGTGCACTGTTCAATGATGTTACGTAGTGTGAATATGTGGTCTATGCATGATCTCCACTTCGCGAATCCTGCCTGTTCCTTCCTGAGCTTCTCATCAACCACCTCTGTAAGACGTTGTATGATAACTTTTGCCATGATCTTGCTTGGTATCAATAGAAGTGTAATTCCGCGCCAGTTATTACAATTCCTCAAGTTGCCCTTCTTTGGTATCTTTATAATAATGCCTTCCAACCAGTCATCAGGTATTTCCTTCTTCTCCCAAATAGCTTTGAAAAGTGGTTGAAGCAGTTTGGAGGCCATGTCTGGTTCTGTCTTGAAAAGCTCCGCATTCAGATTGTCTTGGCCAGGGGCTTTACCACTTTTTAAGGTCTTAATGGCTGAAACAATTTCTTCCCTTGTTGGTGGGTCAATGCTAATTTCCAAGTCACTTTCTGCAGGTTCTACATCTGGTTCTATTGTGGGTGGTGGTCTGTTCAGCACTTCCTTAAAATGCTCAGCCCAACGAACTTCTTGTTTTGCCTCAGTTGTTAACAATTGGCCCATTTTGTCTTCTATTGGCAGCTCAGTTGTTCTTCTGTGTTTTCCACTGACTACTTTGATGATCTTGTAGACTTTCCCTTGTTCTCCTTTTCTAGCTGCTTCTTCTGCTTGGTTTGCAAGATCTTCTAGGTATGCCCGCTTGTCAGCTCTGGCTTTCCTCCTTACTGCTTTGTTGGTGTCTTGGTATTGTTTCTTGTATCTTTCCCTCAGTCTTTCAGACTTTGTGTCATTTATTTGTTTCTTCAAGGCCCTTCTATTTTCAACTGCTTGCCATGTGTCTTCACTTATCCATTCTTTCTTTTGGTTTTGTTTGTAGCCAAGGCAAGATTCACTTGCCTTCACAAAGGCTGTTTTGGTCTGCTCCCACATGGTGTTGATATCCTCTGGTTCTGGTTCTCTATGGTCTAACATATCTGATAGTGCTTGGAATCTGTTCTTTGGTTGTAGAACAAATGCACCTTTGACTTTGGTGTCTTGTAGCTTTCCAACATCGAAATGCTTTCTCGCTGCCTTTTTGCTACCATCTTTTCTAAGCTTTACTCTCAGCATAGCTGTAACCAAATGGTGGTCGCTGCCAATGTCAGCTCCCCTTTTGACTCTGACATCAAGCAATGAACGTCTCCAGGTGCCATTTATCATGAGATGGTCGATTTGATTTTGATCTCTTCCATTTGGGGAGCACCATGTTAGCTTGTGGATGTCCTTGTGCTGGAACAGCGTTCTGCCAATGACTAGGTTGTTTACAGAGCAAAACTCTGCCAATCTCTCCCCATTCTCATTCATTCTTCCGCAGCCTTCTCTGCCCATTGCCCTGTCATGTTCGTCATTGTTGTTTCCTACTTTGGCGTTAAGGTCTCCCATCACTAGTCTCAAGTCATGACCTGGTGTAGCTTCTAAAACAGACTGCAGTTGTTCATAGAATTCATCTTTCAAGGATTCCTCACAATCGTTTGTTGGAGCATAGCATTGGATAATAGATGTGTTAATTTGTTTCCCCCTCAGCCTTATCTTCATAAGCCTACTGCTGACAGGTTGCCACTCTATCAAACTCTTCTCTACTCCTTTCTTCAAGATGATGGCCACTCCTTCTCTATGTTGCTGATCATCTCTTCCTGAGTATAGCAATGTTTCCCCTGTGCATGTTGTAAGTCTCCCTGATCCTGTCCATCTACTCTCACTTATTCATAGTATATCTAACTTATATCTTCTCATCTCCGATGTTACTTGTGCTAATTTCCCTGTATCATACATTGTCCTAACATTCCAAAAACCTATCTTAGTTTTGGTTTTGGCATTCAGAACTTCCACCTTCCTGCCAATGGCTTCCTTTCAGCTTTCACCACTGGCATTCATCCTAGCATCTGTCGATAGCCCTGGAAGTCCATCACGCCCAGTAGTGTTGATTCCTTCTGTTGCTGTTTCCGTAACATTGTTTGTTTTTAAAAGACAGAGTTGTTAGCCCTGTGCTCAACCCCCAACCTGGAGGACCAGTGGATTGCTCTTTGTCTGGCCTCTACCCTTCGACCTGTCCAGCATGGGGGGCCCTACCAGGTGATAAATCTCCCGCTGGCATAGTTCTAGGGGTCACTGAGACACACAAGCTTCCCGACCACTACAAGGTTGCAATCCCACGGGAAGGAGATCAACATATCTCTCCTCCCTAATAGAAGATAACAAAAATAATTCTAGATTCCTATTTAATACTGTAGCAAAATTAACCAGGAATAAGTCCACTATAGACACATGCACACCTGCAGTATGTATTAGCAACGACTTCATGAATTTTTTTAATGACAAAATTGAGAATATCCGATAAAAATTTCAAACTATTAATTTAAGGTCAGACAATGTAAGTAACCCTGTAGTTAACAATATAACTGTATCAGAACAGCAATTAGAATGTTTTACTCCCCTTAGAGAAATTTAATTGCTTTCATTAATCTCCGCATCAAAAGCCTGAACTTGTGTACTAGATCCCTTACCTACACGTCCATTCAAACAGATAATACCTGAAGTAATTGAACCGCTTCTAAAAAAAAAAAAATTCTCTTAAGATTGGCTATGTACCCAAATCCTTTAAACTAGCAGTTATCAAACTCCTGATTAAAAAAACCTGACCTCGATCCCTGTCAGCTGTCCAATTATTGGCCTATATCAAACCTCCCCTTTATCTCCAAGATCCTTGAAAAAGCTGTGGCACAGCAGTTATGCTCATATTTATAAAGGAATAACATCCATGAAATGTATCAGTCAGGATTTAGACCTCATCATAGCACAGAGACAGCTCTGGTTAAAGTAGTAAACGACCTACTGTTGGTGTCTGATCAGGGCTGTGTCTCGCTGCTTGTTTTGCTTGACCTTAGTGCAGCATTTGATACCATTGATCATTCCATTCTTCTGGATAGAGTAGAAAATGTTGTGGGAGTTAAGGGAATGGCCCTCTCCTGGCTCAGGTCTTATTTAACTGATCGCTATCTGTCATGGTCCTACCTGTGGGCTTCTCTCTTCAGGTAACATCTCCACTCAGCATTACCAGCCACACCCGCTCTCACTTCCTCTTATTAACTTTCAGTGACTGTCATTGGCTGTTGCTGATCACCTGCTTCCCCCCTGTGTGTATTTAAGCTGCAGTTCTCCCAAGCCTCAGTGTCAGATCATCTGCAACTTCCAGCGTGATAACCTGCTCTGTGTTCCTACTACTCTGACTCCTGACGATATTCTGTTCCGTCTGACTCTGTTTGCTCTCCAGCCCCGGTAACCTGACCTGCCTTCTGTCCTGTCGACTCTGCCTCTTGCCTGCCTCTCCTGTACATTCGCCTGATCTCCAGCTTGCCCAGCCCTGCTGCTCGCCTGCCTCTCCATCAGCCCAGTTCTGCTTACTAACTCCAGCCTGCTGAGGGACTACTGCTGGGAGACTGCCTGAAACCCAAGTGCTGTTAGCCTACAGCCACACCTCTCTGACAACGCCTGATCCTGTCTGATCTCAGCTGCTAAGCAGGGCCAGGCTTGGTCAGTACTTGGATGGGAGACCTCAGATGTTGCCATCCCTGCCTCTCAGTCCTCCTGCCACTGAACTTCACACATATTCTCCCAACTCCCTTTTCCCCTGTTGTTATTATTAAACTGTGGTTTGAGTGCATTTGATCTCCTCTCCTGTCTGGTCCTTGACAGAACGATCTGACCAAGACATGGAGTTAGCGCCCGAACCCTCCGCCCTAGACCGGCTGCAGCGCACCAAAGGAGATGTCAGTCAGATGTCTGCCGATGTTGCAGCCCTGATCTAGCTTAGTCATCAGCAACAAGCACTGGACTGGACTGGACCAAGCACTCCAGCTGCTCACCACCCTAGCACCCCCTGCTCCTCTGGGTCAACCATCGCTGCCCCTTGTTGCATCAGCCCCTGTCATACCCGCTGCTGACTGGCCAGCTCTGGGAGGTGCTCCTGCTGCACTCAATGCCCCGGAACCCATGGTCGGCAGTCCGGAGCATTTTGACAGTGACCCCTCCCAAGTCCGTGCTTTCCTGACCAGCTGCCGGTTGCTGTTCGACCTGCAGCCCAGAACCTTCGTGTCGGAGACAGCGAAGGTGGCCTTCGTCATCACTTTTCTGACTGGCCACGCCCACCTGTGGGGGACTGCTGAGTATGAATGCCGGACACCGGCGTGTGCCTCCTTCTCCCTGTTTGCAGAGGAGATGATTAAGGTCTTCGACCTGGGCTCGTCGGCGGTAGAGGCATCCGGAGGACTGATGAGTATTCGCCAAGGCAGACAAACAGTGGCTGACTACTCGATCAATTTCCGGACCTTGGCCCAGCGCAGCAAGTGGAACATGCAGGCGCTGGTGGACGCCTTTCTGCACAGCCTAGCCGACTACATGAAGGACGAATTGGTCTCGTACGAACAACCGTCGACACTTGATGAGGCCATCGCCCTGGCCGTCCACATTGACCGCCGGGTCCAGACCTGTCGACGAGAGAGGGCCCGCCAGACTCAGTCAGTCATCAGCGCATGGAGAAGCCCGAGCTCACCAGACATAGGAGGGGCCCGGCTGAGCTCAATGATCATCCAATCCTCCACCAGCCAGAAACCTATGCTCCAAGTTTCCCTTCGTCTGTTGGATTCCACCCACACCCTGGCCACCCTGGTTGACTCTGGCGCCAAGGCTAACATCATGGGCACCGAGCTTGCGTGCCAGTTGGGTCTGCAAAGCCATCGCTTATCCTCTCCCGTTCCAGCCAGGGCGCTGGATGGCCATCTCCTTGGTACCGTCACCTGCCTCACTGCCCCTGTTCCGATAACTCTGTCAGGCAACCACCACGAAACCATCCAGTTTCACCTGCTCCGTTCCCCTGGCCAACCTCTCATCCTGGGCTATCCATGGCTCCTCCAGCACAGTCCTCACCTCGACTGGGCCACTGGAGCGATAAGAGAATGGGGCAAGGACTGCCACCGGACCTGCTTACGAGCCTCCACTCTAACCCCTCGTACTCCACCTGCCAGCTCTGCCCCCGACCTCACTAATGTCCCAGTGTGTTATCACAGCCTTCGGGAGGTATTCAGCAAAGCCAAGGCCACTTCCTTGCCTCCTCACCGGCCCTACGACTGTGCCATTGATCTCCTTCCAGGCACTGCACCACCCAAGGGCCGTCTCTACTCTCTGTCCGCCCCGGAAAGGAAGGTGATGGAGGCCTACATCAGTGACTCTCTGGCTGCTGGTCTCATCCGTCCATCCTCTTCTCCCGCCAGAGCTGGGTTCTTCTTCATGGGAAAGAAGGATGGATCCCTGCACCCCTGCATCGATTACAGGGGTCTCAACAACATCACCGTCAAGAACCAATACCCTCTCCCACTGCTTACCTCCGCCTTCGAGCTGCTCCAGGGAGCCACGATCTTCACCAAACTCAATCTCCGGAATGCCTACCACCTGGTTCGGATAAGGGAGGGAGACGAGTGGAAGACCGCGTTCAACACCTCCACCGGTCACTATGAATACCGGGTGATGCTGTTTGGCCTTACCAACACGCCAGCGGTATTCCAGGCTCTGGTGAATGATGTCCTGTGAGATATGTTGAACAAGTTCGTGGTCATTTTCCTCAATGACATCCTGATCTTCTCAAAGACCCTGTCCGAACACACCCAGCATGTCCAGCAAGTGCTCCGTCATCTCCTTGAAAACTCCCTCTTCATCAAGGCAGAGAAGTGTGTTTCACGCCAAGTCTGTGGTGTTCCTAGGGTACATCGTGGCAGAGGGAAGCATCCAGATGGACCCTGCCAAAGTCTCAGCAGTGACTTCATGGCCAGTACCAGAGAGCAGGAAGAAGCTTCAGCAGTTCCTGGGCTTCGCTAATTTCTACAGGAAATTCATTCATAATTACAGCACCGTTGCGTCACCCCTCACCGCCTTGACCAGCACCAAACAGCCCTTCACCTGGACTCCGGCTGCCAACGAAGCCTTTGCCACCCTCAAGGCTCGGTTCACCACGCTCCCGTCCTCCAGATGCCAGATGCGGAGCGGCAATTCATCGTTGAGGTGGACGCCTCAGATGTGGGAGTTGGGGCAGTGCTCTCACAGAGGTCAGCGGATGACAAACTCCACGCCTGTGCGTTCTTCTCCCGCCGGCTATCACCAGCCGAATGCAATTACGACATAGGCAACCGGGAACTGCTGGCGGTCAAGCTCGCCCTGGAGGAATGGCGTCACTGGCTGGAGGGGTGCGTAGTCCCATTCCTGGTCTGGACAGACCATAAGAATCTGGAATACATCCGCACCGCCAAACGACTCAACCCCAGACAGGCCCGCTGGGCTCTCTTTTTCACCAGATTCAATTTCACCCTTTCACACCGGCCCGGATCTCGCAACACCAAGCCTGATGCACTCTCCCACCAGTTCCAGAAGGATGATGCCTCCTCCAAGAATCCAGCTCCCATCCTACCTGACCCCTGTATCGTTGCTGCTCTGACCTGGGACATCAAAGAACGAGTGCGGGAAGCCCTCCGTGACCAACCCAGCCCCAGTGCATGCCCTGCAAGTTTCCTCTTTGTTCCTGAAGACCTGCGATCCCAGGTTATACAATGGGGACACAACTCCCATCTAGCCTGCCACCCTGGTTCCACTCGCATCTACCACCTGCTCGCCCAACGGTTCTGGTGGCCGTCTATGAGCAGGGATGTGCAAGACTTTGTCCGAGCCTGCCCTACCTGTAATCAGAATAAATCCTCCAGCCGGCCTCCTGCCGGTTTGCTCCAGCCTCTGCCCGTGCCTATGCGACCCTGGTCCCACATTTCCCTGGATTTTGTTACGGGTCTGCCCCCTTCTAATGAGATGACTGTCATACTCACCATCGTTGACCGTTTTAGCAAGATGGCACACTTTGTTCCCCTCCCAAAACTACCGTCGGCCAAAGAGACCGCCCAGATCGTCCTGCAGCAGGTCTTCCGCATCCATGGGCTGCCCAGGGACATTGTTTTGGACCGGGGGCCGCAATTCACCTCCTCTTTCTGGAAGGAATTCTGTCACCTGCTTGGGGCCACCGCCAGCCTCACCTCCGGATTCTGACCCCAGTCCAATGGCCAGTCTGAGCAGACTAACCAGGAGTTGGAGAAGGCACTTTGGTGCATGGCGTCACGCAACCCTAGGGCCTGGTGTGAGCACCTGCTGTGGGTGGAATACTCCCACAACTCCCTCACCAGCTCAGCCACTGGACTGTCCCCATTCCACTGCGTGTATGGCTACCAACCACCCCTGTTCCCCAGCCAGGAGGGAGAGGTCACCTGCCCATCTGCCCTCACCTATGCACGCCAATGCTGCCGCACCTGGTCTCAAGCCTGCACTGCACTCCTCAAGTCAGTCACCAGCTACTCCATTGGAGCCAACTGGCAGAGGATGCCTGCGCCCACCTACCGGGTGGGCCAGAAGGTGTGGTTGTCAGCCAAGGACCTGCCCCTCCAGGTGGAGTCGCGTAAGCTGGCACCTCGGTTCGTCGGACCATTTCCGATCCAGAGGATAATCAGCCAGTCTGCTGTCTGGCTCCGACTGCCCAAGTCTATTAGAGTGCACCCCACCTTCCATGTCTCAAAGATTAAGCCAGTGCATGAGAGCCCACTGGTCCCAGCTGCACCTTCTCCTCCTCCACCTCGTCTCATCGATGGTGGCCTGGTCTACTCTGTCCGGTGACTGCTGAAGTCACAGCGCAGGGGCAGGGGCCTCCAATACCTGGTGGATTGGGAGGGCTATGGTCCTGAGGAGAGGATGTGGGTTCCTGCTGGGAGAATTTTAGACCGTACCCTCATCAGCACCTTTCATCGCCTGCATCCGGACCAGCCAGCCAACCGGAGGGGTCGACCAAGGGGTCCTTGTCAGAATGACGATGCGCCAACCACTACTGTCCCCAAGTCCGATTCTGAACCAGAGGCCTTGGACACTGACCAGTCAGAGGAGTTCTGACCCTCCACCGGTATTCCCCCTCCTCCCGCCCGTCTTGGTGGATCTGTGGCTAGGGACTTCTGGAGCCGTCCCTTGAGGGGGGGGGGTTCTGTCATGGTCCTACCTGTGGGCTTCTCTCTTCAGGTAACATCTCCACTCAGCATTACCAGCCACGCCCGCTCTCACTTCCTCTTATTAACTTTCAGTGACTGTCATTGGCTGTTGCCAATCACCTGCTTCCCCC
Organism: Neoarius graeffei; assembly: GCF_027579695.1. Taxonomy (NCBI): domain Eukaryota; kingdom Metazoa; phylum Chordata; class Actinopteri; order Siluriformes; family Ariidae; genus Neoarius; species Neoarius graeffei. Next base: position 10,726,173 of record NC_083586.1, read on the forward strand.
CTGTGTGTATTTAAGCTGCAGTTCACCCAAGCCTCAATGTCAGATCGTCTGCAACTTCCAGCGTGATAACCTGCTCTGTGTTCCTACTACTCTGACTCCTGACGATATTCTGTTCCGTCTGACTCTGTCTGCTCTCCAGCCCCGGTAACCTGACCTGCCTTCTGTCCTGTCGACTCTGCCTCTTGCCTGCCTCTCCTGTACCTTCGCCTGATCTCCAGCTTGCCCAGCCCTGCTGCTCGCCTGCCTCTCCATCAGCCCGGTTCTGCTTACTAACTCCAGTCTGCTGAGGGACTACTGCTGGGAGACTGCCTGAAACCCAAGTGCTGTCAGCCTACAACCACACCTCTCTGACAATGCCTGATCTCAGAAGCTAAGCAGGGCCGGGCCTGGGCAGTACTTGGATGGGAGACCTCAGATGATGTCACCATGCTCCCACCAGCCATCCCTGCCTCTCAGTCCTCCTTCCACTGAACTTCACACACATTCTCCCAACTCCCTTTTCCTCTGTTATTATTAAACTGTGGTTTGAGTGCATTTGATCTCCTCTCCTGTCTGGTCCTTGACAGCTATCAGTATGTTGATGTAAATGGTGATTTTTCTAGACATAATGAGGTAAAGTTTGGTGTTCTACAAGGTTCTGTCTTGGGTCCACTGCTTTTTTCTTTATATATGTTACCTCTGGGTGATATTATTCATAAGCATTGTATTAGTTTCCACTGTTATGCTGATGACACACAGTTGTATGTTTCTGCAAAGCCTGATGAGAGAGATCAGCTTAATAGAATTGAGGAATGTGTTAAGGCCATTAGACACTGGATGCTTATTAACTTCCTTCTGCTTAACTCTGACAAGACTGAAGTACTTGTACTAGGACCACATGCAGCTAGAAGTAAGTTTTCTGATTACACAGTAACTCTGGATGGCCTTTCTGTTTCTTCACATGCAGCAGTAAAAGACCTCAGAGTGATTATTGACCCCATTCTTTCATTCGAAACTCACATTGATAACATTACCTGGATAGCTTTCTTTCATCTCAGAAATATTGCTAAGATAAGAAATGTAATGTTACTAAATGACGTGGAAAAACTAGTTCATGCTTTTGTTACCTCCAGGTTAGATTATTGTAATGCCTTACTATCTGGATGTTTCAATAAGTGCATAAACAAGCTCCAGCTAGTTCAAAATGCAGCAGCAGGAGTCCTTACTAGAATTAGAAAATATGACCACATCACCCCTGTCTTATCCACACTGCACTGGGTCCCAATCAAATTTTGTATTGATTATAAAATACTACTATTGACCTTTAAAGCACTGAATGGTCTTGCTCCACAGTACCTGAGTGAACTTCTGGTCTTCTATGACCTGACACACCTACTTAGATCAAAAGGTGCAGGCTATCTGCTGGTACCTTGTATAGTGAAGCCTACATCAGGGGGCAGAGCCTTTTCTTACAAAGTCCCACAATTATGGAACAGCCTTCCAAGTAATGTTCGGGAATCAGACACAGTCTTAGCGTTTAAGTCTAGGCTGAAAACATATCTGTTTACTCAAGCCTTTTGTTAATGGTGTTTATGAGGTAAAGGAGTAGATCTGGAGGGTCCTCAGACATAGAATGTTTTGGTAAACTGGGATGTATGAATGCTGTCAGTCCCCCACTTGCTTGCTCACTTGAGTTTGTTGACAGTGTAGTGGCTGGCTGCTTTATGTCCCAGGGCTCCCTCATGCCTGTGTTACCTTCTGGCTCTCCCCTTTTAGTTATGCTGTCATAGTTAGTTTTGCTGGAATCCCTGCTTGTACTCAGTGCAATATGTATACTGTTCCTACTTATTCAGGTGACATTGGCCATACCTAACAACCTGTGTTTTCTCCCCCCCCCCAAACTGTCCCTCTGAGTTACATGTCAATCCTGGGATCAAGATGCTGACCTCTTCTGCTCCTTGGACCTGCCTGATCCATCCTGGTGCCCTGTGTCTGGTTGGAGTCTCATCACATCACTCCTGTGGAGGATAGCCCCATGCAGACAGTTGAAAGTCACACTTGGAGGATGCTCTGGACACTTACAGTAATGCTTTTATGGCTGAGGACTACAGTTGACTGGCTAACTTTAGGACTGCAGTTGTCATGAACAGTTTTGCATTCAAGTTTCCATCAATGAAGAGTTTATAACATCAACAAAACTGACTTCATGTTAAAACTGTTAATGTTATTGTCATGTTGTCTGTTGTTGCCCAAATGAGGATGGGCTCCCTTTTGAGTCTGGTTCCTCTCAAGGTTTCTTCCTCATGTCGTCTGAGGGAGTTTTTCCTTGCCACCATCACCACAGACTTGCTCATTGGGGATAGATTAGGGATAAAATTATCTCATGTTTTAAGTCGTTCAAATTCTGTAAAGCTGCTTTGTGACAATGTTTATTGTTAAAAGCACTATACAAATAAACTTGACTTGACTAGTGAGACGACCTCCATCTGCTGCATTGACTGGGCTGCTGCCACCAGACTTCCATTGAGGAAGCAATCTAACAGCTTCAAAGAAGCTCCTGGAGTCATGGCACTGCACATGGGACTCGATCTCAGCAGCTCTGTCAAACCACCACTGATTTTGCATGTGGCAAAGTTCACGTTGACAGTGGTTATGGGGCTTCCTGGTAATGCTGGCAATTGTGAGGTGCTACGTTTTGAAGCAGAGCTCTGAAGCATTCCCATTTCTGTTCTAGCAGCTGTTGAATTGTGGTGTTGTTCTCATCAAACCAGTCCTGATGTCTCTTGGTTTGTTGACCAAGGGTTTCCTCAGTGGTATTGTACAGGGTAGACTTGATTTGATTCCAGAGACCCTCCAGGTCATCAGAATCAATGTCTGGCAACTTCAAGTTGATGGCTGCCTTGAACTCCTGTCTGATCTCAGGTAGGTTTAGGTGTGCAGTATTTAGGCGTAGAAGTGTTTTCTTGCATCTGCATTTGGTGGAGATGTGAAAATGCAGATTGAGCCTCGCACAGACCATCCTGTGGTCAGTCCAACAGTCTGCACTGTGGTGGACCCTAGATTCTGCTAGGTTGCTCTGGTAATGCTGTCTGACAATGATGTAGTCGATCATGTGCCATCTCTGTAAGCGAGGGTGTTTCCAGGTGCCCTTATGGATATCACGGTGTGAGAACAGGGTGTTTGAGATTGCAAAACCGAATCTTGTGCAGAGAACTAGTAGTGTGATGCCTTGGGCATTTTCCTCACCAAGGCCATGCGGCCCAATTATGTTTGGCCAGGCATTGGTATTGGTACAGACTCTTGTGTTAAAGTCACCCAGGATGAAGAGCCTGTCAGTGGGTGGTACGTATGCAAGTACTGAGGTTAGCTGCTCATAGAAGTATGTCTTCTCCTCCAATGGTCTCTTAAAGGTTGGTGCGTAGACACAGATAATGGTGGCATGACAGTTTTTAGTCAGCAGGATACACATGGTGACTATTCACGAGTTGATAGCTTTCCACGAAACTACTGCTGGTCTGAAGTGGGATTTCATCACAATCGCGATGCCCTCCTGCTTCGGCTGATTGCTGTCCCTTCCTGAGTAGATGAATATGTAATTGCCCTTGGTGAATTCACCTGTATCAGGGATGCGACACTCACTTAGACCTGCAATGTCAATGTACAGTCTTTGTAGTTCAGATGCAATAAGAGCTGAATGTTGCTCGGACAAGGAGGTATCGGACATGGTTCTTATGTTCCAAGATGCAATCTTGATCCGAGAGATGTATTTGTGATGGCATTTGGGACTTTCAGGTGTGGGGGGGTCCCATAGGCTTTGACCCCACCCCATCATTCCTGTGGTGGTGCTTCCTGTTCGCTCGATGCTGTAGTGATGCTGTAATTGAAGATTCTTTAGCAGGTTTGAAAAAGTTTGCTGCAGTAAGGGTGCTGACCTCACTGCTGCTAGCAAGTAGGCTGTCCAGCTTCCATACTTGTGCCCTTCTTCCAGAAACACAGGGAGTGGACTCACAGGGAGAAACAAATCACCAGGTGCGGTACTGGAAAGAATCAGTCAAAGGTGATATTCACCATTTGAGTCAAAGGGCTGAACCTTGGCTTGGTCTTACTCAGGCAGGCTGGCCATTCCAACTTCTGATACGTTGGTGTCTCTATGCCCTAAGGTAGCTTGCCCAGTACCTTTTCTCCATAATGGACCCAAATGGACTGTTGTTTGTCAGATCCCTCCTCCAAGACCACGTCTGGCAAGGTTGAATCTGCTGGAGGCCCTACTGGACCTCCGCCTACATAAGCTTTCGAGCTCATGGGGCATGCAAGCTGCTACACCACAACAAGGTCACAGTCCGGAGTACCAGACGCTACTCTAATGCACAATGATTATTATAAAATTGACGTCTTGGCTATTATTTTCACAGATTTTTGAAAATTCAGCCATTTTGCTCATTAAATCTGCATTTGTTTGCCAAGCATCAAGGCAGATGAGTCCCAAGCCAAACTTTTTTTTTTCCATCCCGCAGGAATTTTATTTGTGCAATGATGGATTAGAGGTAGTTTGTGATTTTGCACTCCTATTTGGATTCTGGCCAGATTATCTCTTCATGTGCACACACACACACACATGCTCTCTCTCTCTCTCTCTCTCTCTGCTCCTTCTGCAAGCAATGCTGATAGATTTTTCATGCATTTTATTCCTTTGGTGGTCCACCGTGGCTGAAGAGGCTTCTGGGTAAATAGGAGTCCAGAACTCGTTTTACCCTGCTGTTATGTAGAAGGTCAAAAAGATGAGATTGGAATTTTAAGCATTAAACTGAAAGAAAAAAGCAAGGTATTAATTCTGATGTGAAACTTTTCTGAGGGCAGTCACTAATATGCAAATGTGATGCGTGCATTACTCTCTGGTGTGGGCTGAAGAGGGTTATATGGTATACTGCAATATTTCAAAATAGTTTAAATATTGTATTGCCGGATTTGTCCCCCTGGGTCCTGTCTGTTCTGGTTACATAAAGACAGATGTTTTGAAGGCAAGCCCATAATTCTGACCAAGGGAAGAGAGTTTCAGGTTGAAGTGTGTATCAGTTCTGGGAGGCCAGTCCTGCATCTGGTATATCATCAAGCTTAACAGTTTGATGGAGAAATAAATGAGAAAGGGTCCTGTGATTTGTGTGTAGTGTCATATCGGCCATGTAACATGCAGATGGAAATTATAATGTAATGCATTTTCACCAAAATTAATCTCTGTTCTAGTCATGCAAAACAGCCAGGAGTGGGACAGACAGAGCTTTTTAAATGGTAATATGTATAGAGTAAAGGTACTGTTATAATAAAACAGTTATAGTAAAGTTGATAGTTTTCCTATAACAGAACATTCCCAAGTGTTTTATTACTCCTATGCCACAGTAACTTATCAATGATTTTATTTCAAGGTGCATTAGGTCAGATTTGATGTCAGGTCAGATGGAGGTAGATCTATATCTCCTTTCTGCTAATGGTAACCTGTAGCCCGTTACAACCTCTCTCAGAGGGGTTAACATCACCCGACCACATTCTCATCATGTGCAACAATGGTGTTAGAGCAAAAACAACTTTAACTGGGCAGCAGCAGTTAGCTCTCAGCATTCTCTGGGTCCACCTCCTTGCATCCCAACTGTCATGCCTTTGTGTTCCATTGGACTTGAAGATATTTGGTGGTCCAGACATAAGCAGTTGTTCCGGGTATGCAACCATTCGTGTTAAAAATCACCACATTGGTGATTATGCACAGACATCTTTGATGTCAAGCTTTTCACAATGAAATGTTCTTCTAAATCATGCTCATTTGACATTCCATTATCTTTATTGGAGGAAATGACACAAAACTGCCTTGTGTGGTGCAATTCATTTCCAGAGGTAACAGTCTGTCTGTAAATAGTTACTTTGACTTCTGTGCTAGAAGGAGGGAGCAAAGACACCTGAATACCAGCAAAAGCACTTAGGGACATGCAATTTTCTCAGAACACAGAGAAGCTCTTCAACATAGTATTTTGAAGCTACTTTTTAAAGTTATTGTGATATCCAACATGATTGTCAATTATGATGCATATGGCTGTGTGTGTGAGGAAGGATTTGTAAGTAAGTAATTAAGTAAATAATGGCCCTTTTCCACTACCCTTTTTCAGCTCACTTCAGCTCACTTCAGCCCGACACAGCTCACGTTTCGACTACCTCAGAGCAGTACGACTCAGCTCGCTTCAGCCCTACTCAGCACCCAAAACTCGCACGGTTTTGGAGTAGGGCTGAAGTGAGCCAAACCGAGCCGAGTGGGGCTAGGGGCGTGAGGAGACACTCCCCTGTGCACTGATTGGTGAGAAGGAGTGTCCTCAAATGCCCACACACGCCCCGCGAGCACGCTGGGATCTGTAAACACCATAAACCCGGAAGAAGAAGAATTACGAATTACAAGAATTTCTGAAGCCTTATGCGCCTCGCCTCATCTATATGCTCTTGCCAGTATCTGTTGGCATTGTCGGTGACAACAAGCCACAGCACCAAGACCAGCAACACTAATGACTCCATGTCCTCCATGTTTATTGTTTACTATCCGGGTCGTGAGACTACCGCTTAAAAGGTCACTGATGTCACTGTTTGCGCCACCTAACGACATCATGTGATGCCCACCCACTTTCGCTAACTCCACCCAATGTGTCCACCCACTTCCAGCCAGCACGGTTCAGCGCGGTTGTAGTCGAAATGCAACTCCAACAGCCCCACTCAGCTCGACTCAGCCCAACTCAGCATGGCACGGCTCAGCCCAAGTCAGCCGCGTTGGTAGTGGAAAAGCGGCATAAGTAAATAAATAGATAAATAAATAGGTGTAACTGAATAAGATTTCATTATCATTATCAAGATTTCATTATCATTAACTCATGACAATGAAGAAATTTCCATCCATGTTGACAAAGTTCCACTCCCAAAACTTCAACTAGAGTTACCATGAGCAAGGACTGTCATAACAACACTTTCAAGCACACTCAGCTTTTCAACTTTGTGAAACCCAAGTTACACCTCCATAAACATACAATTTTACCTCATAATTATTTCATGAGGGGATGTTGGAGTCATGTCAATAAAATGAATGGCAAAAGAGCAGAGCACAAGAATGACAAGAATCTAAACTCAAACAAACATTCAGGACCAGAGTGGGCAACTGTTTTCTTTTTCTTCTTCAAATTTCGTACTGATTATAAAATACTACTATTGACTTTTAAAGCACCAAATAGCCTTAAGCCACAATACCTGAGCGAACTTCTGGTCCTTTATGGCCCGACAAAGTCACTTAGATCAAAAGGTGCAGGCTATTTGCTGGTACCTCATATAGTGAAGGCTACATCAGGGGGCAGAGCCTTTTCTTACAAAGCCCCATAGTTATAGAACAGGCTTCCAAGTAGTGTTCGGGACTCAGACACAGTCTCAGTGTTTAAGTCTAGGCTGAAAACATATCTGTTTAGTCAAGCCTTTTGTTAATAGTTTCTATGAGGTAAAGGAGTAGATCTGGAGGGTCCTCAGGCAAAGAGTGATTTGGTAAACTGGGATGTATGGATGTTGTCATCCCCCCACTCTCATTCTTTCCCTCGGGTTTGTTGATGGTGTAGCGGCTGGCTGCTTTATGTCCCAGGGCACCCTAAAGTCTGTGTTACCTTCTAGCTCTCCCTTTTTAGTTATGCTGTCATAGTTAGTCTTGACAGAGTCCCTGCTTGCACTCAGTGCACACTGTATACTGTTCTTATTGATCAGGAGACATTGGGTATTCCTAACAACCTGTGTGTCCCCCCTCCCCCATCTCTTCCCTCTGTCTGTCCCTCTCTGTTGAATTACATGTCAATCCTGAGACACCAATGGTGCTGACCTCTTCTGCTCTCCGGACCTGCCTGATCCATGCTGATGCCTTACATCTGGCTGGAGTCTCATCATATTGCTCCTGTGGAGGACAGCTCCATATGCACAGTCAAAAGTCGCACTTGGACGATGGTTCTGGACACTTACAATAATGTATCTATGGCTGTGGACTACAACTGACTTGCTAAGTTTAGGACTGCAATTGTCATGAACAGTTTTGCACTCAAGTTTCCATCACTGAACAGTTTATAACTTCAACAAAACAGACTTCATGTTAAACCTATCATGATTTTCCTGGTTATACAGTTGTACTTTGTGACGATGTAGGACAAAGTTATAAAAGCAAATTATTTATAATCATGCTTTCTGTTATTACCCAGATGAGGATGGGTTCCCTTTTGAGTCTGGTTCTTCTCATGGTTTCTTCCTCATGTCATCTGAGGGAGTTTTTCATTGCTACAGGCTTGCTCATTGGGGATAAATTAGGGGATAAATTAGCTCATGTTTAAAGTGTTTAATTTTCTGTAAATATGCTCTGCAACAATGTGTATTGTTAAACACACTATACAAATAAACTTGACTTCTTTTTTTAATAACTACTTAATACTCCCGTTCTGATAAAATGGCTGAAACTATTTTTGCATAATTTCTACACAAGTTTCCACATTATGCAGGGGCGTAGCTGGGTGGGGGGTGGGGGTGTCCTGGGGTGCCCGTGACCCCCTCCCCTTTGTTGGACCATACATTTTTTCAATAGACACATAAGAATATTAGAAAAGTGCCCACTGTAATTTTTCTAACATTTTTTAAAACTAGATTGTCACCTCAGCCTCATTAGGGTTTCTATAACCTTGTATGGACTTCCTGTGGTTTGGCCATGAAAACCAACTTCTGCGCAAGCGCAACACGATTGCACTAGAAAGCATGGTCAAGCTGCCAGTGTAGCTGCAGTCTTTTTAGTTGCAAATTATGAGTATTTCCTCTTGTGTTAATAATTTGCCATGTCAAAACAAGTGAAACTTTCCTCCTTCTTTGGATGTGAAGAGAGGTAAGCAATTTATTTTTTTTCCATCAAAGTTGCATTTTGTGGCTTCAAAGCTAAGTTTTAGTGTGCCATTTCTAGAACACAACATCAAGAAAACGTGGAAGAAACAGCAATAATGGAAGAGATGGTTTCTAAGCTACCTAAAACTAGCAATGGTAATTATATTTTGTTACATAATGTACTCAGGCTGCCAATCAGTGTGTGACCCCCCCCCTTTGAAAAATCCTAGCTACGCTCCTGTTATGTGTACTAATAAGTAAAGTATCACTTATGTTATAACAACAACAAACAGTCTTTACCTCACCACTTTCTCTCCTTTCACTCTCTTGAATTTAATAAGATACAAAAAAGGACATAGCTTGTCATGTTACCGAGAAACCACAAAGCGTAACTCCTCTGTGACTAACCTTTGTTGAAAAACATAAAGTTGCTTTACCACTGAGGATTCCAATACAAGTCCCTGTGAATGAGCTGTTGTGACAAATACAATTACAAATTAAAACTCATTAATATCAACCTGTGATTTGCAGCTGCACTACTGTCAGAGTTCACACGTGTGAGTTCTGTGATTACTAAAAGCCAGTTTTGTTTGTAGTAAAGCAAGGTATCTCCATATAGTGTCTTGCAAAAGTATTCACATACACCCCATCCCCCCCACCCACCCAATGTTTGTCCTGTTTTGTTGCATTACAAGCTGGAATTAAAATTGAATTTTGGGGGGTTAGCACCATTTGATTTACACAACATGCATATCACTTTAAAGGTGCAAATTGTTGTTTTATTGTGACACAAACAATAATTAAGATAACAAAAAAAAACAGAAATCTGGAGTGTGCATAGGTATTCACCCCCTTTCATATGAAACCCCCAAATAAGAGCTGGTCCAACCAATTCACTTCATAAGTCACATAAATAGTTGATTGATTGCACACAGATGGATCTTAAAATGTCACATAATCTGTCACATGATGTCTGCATAAATCAACCTGCTCTGGAAGGACCCAGACTCTGCTACACTACTAAGCAATGAAAACCAAGGAGCACTCCAAACAGGTCAGAGACAAAGTTGTGAAGTATAGCTCAGGGTTGGGTCATAAAAAATATCCCAAACTTTGAAAATACCATGGAGCACCATTAAATCCATTATAGCAAAATGGAAAGAATATGGCACCACTACAAACCTGACAAGAGAAGCCCACCCACCAAAATTCACAGACTGGGTAAGGAGGGCATTAATCAGAGATGCAACAAAGACACCAACAATAACACTGAAGGAGTTGCAAAGGTCCACAGCAGAGATGGGAGTATCTGTCCATAGGACCACTTTAAGGCATATACTCCACAGAGTGGGCCTTTATGGAAGAGTGGCCAGAAAAAAAGTCATTGCTTAAGAAAAAAACATTTGGAGTTTGCCCAACAGCATGTGGCAGACTCCCCAATCACAAGAAATAAGATTCTCTAGTCAAATGAGACTAAAATTGATCTTTTTGGCCATCATGGGAAATGGTGCAAAACCAACACCCTGAGAACACCATTCCTAGAGTGAAGCATGGTGGTGGCAGCATCATGCTGTGGGGATATTTTTCATCTGCAGGGACAGGAAAGCTGCTCAAGACTGAAGGGAAATGGATGGCACGAAATACAGGGCAATTCTGGAGGAAAACCTGTTTGAGTTGGCCAGAGGTTTGAGACTGGGATGAAGGTTCATGTTCCAGTAGGACAAAGACCATAAAAATACTGCTAAAGCTACAGAGTGGTTTAAAAGGAAACATTTAAAAGTCTTGGAATGGCCTAGTCAAAGCCCAGACCTCAATCCAATTGAGAATCTATGGCATAACTTGAAGATTGCTGTACACCAACCCAACCTATCTAACTTGAAGGAGTTGGAGCAGTTTTGCCTTGAGGAATGGGCAAAAAGCCCAGTGGTTAGATGTGCTAAGCTAATAGAGACATACCCCAAGAGACTTGCAGCTGTATTTGCAGCAAACGGTGGTTCCACAAAGTATTGCCCTTTTTTTTTTTTGGCAGGGGGATACCTACAGGGAGTGCAGAATTATTAGGCAAATGAGTATGTTGACCACATTACCTTCTCTATGCATGTTGGCCTACTCCAAGCTGCATAGGCTTGAAAGCCTCCTACCAATTAAGCATACCAGGTGATGTGCATCTCTGTAATGAAAAGGGGTGTGGTCTAATGACATCAACACCCTATATCAGGTGTGCAAAATTATTAGGCAACTTCCTTTCCTTTGACAAAATGGGTCAGAAGAGGGATTTGACGGACTCAGAAAAGTCAAAAATAGTGACATATATTGCAAAGGGATGGAGCACTCTTAAAATTGCCCAGCTTTTGAAGCGTGACCATCGAACAATCAAGCGCTTCATTCAAAATAGTCAACAGGGTCACAAGAAGCGCGTTGAAAAAAAAAGGCGCAAACTAACTGCCCGTGAACTGAGGAAAGTCAAGCGTGAAGCTGCCAAGATGCCACTCGCCACCAGTTTTGCCATATTTCAGAGCTGCAACATCACTGGAGTGTCAAAAAGCACAAGGTGTGCAATACTCAGGGACACGGCCAAGGTAACAAAGGCTGAAAAACGACCACCACTGAACAAGACACACAAGATGAAACGTCAAGACTGGGCCAAGAAGTATCACAAGACTGATTTTTCTAAGGTCTTATGGACAGATGAAATGAGAGTGAGTCTTGATGGGCCAGATGGATGGGCTCGTGGCTGGATCAGCAAAGGGCAGAGAGCTCCAGTCCGACTCAGACGCCAGCAAGGTGGAGGTGGGGTACTGGTATGGGCTGGTATCATCAAAGATGAGCTTGTGGGACCTTTTCGGGTTGAGGATGGCATCAAGCTCAACTCCCAGTCCTATTGTCAGTTTTTGGAAGACACCTTCTTCAAGCAGTGGTACAGGAAGAAGTCAGCATCCTTCAAGAAAAACATGATTTTCATGCAGGACAATGCTCCATCACACGCATCCAAGTACTCCACAGCATGGCTGGCCAGAAAGGGTCTAAAGGAAGAAAGATTAATGACGTGGCCTCCTTGTTCACCTGATCTGAACCCCATAGAAAACCTGTGGTCCCTCATCAAATGTGAGATCTACAAGGAGGGGAAACAGTACACATCTCTGAACAGTGTCTGGGAGGCTGTGGTTGCTGCTGCACACAATGTTGATCGCAAACAGATCAAAACACTGACCGAATCCATGGATGGCAGGCTTTTGAGTGTCCTTGTAAAGAAAGGCGGCTATATTAGTCACTGATTTTTTTTTTTTTTGAATGCCAGCAATGTATATTAGTGAATGTTGAGTTGTTATATTGGTTTCCCTGGTGAAAATAAATGAGTGAAATGGGTATATGTTTGTTTTTTGTTAAGTTGCCTAATAATTATGCACAGTTATAGTCACCTGCACACACAGATATCCTCCTAAGATAGCTAAAACTAAGAAAGCCCTACTCCAACTTCCAAAAATACTCAGCTTTGATATTTATGAGTCTTTTGGGTTCATCAAGAACATAGTTGTTTTTCAATAATAAAACTAATCCTCAAAAATACAACTTGCCTAATAATTCTGCACTCCCTGTATGCACACTCTAGATTTCTGTTTTTTTTTTTTAATCTTAATTATTGTTTGTGTCACAATAGAACAACAATTTTCACCTTTAAAGTGGTTGGCATGTTGTGTAAATCAAATGGTGCTAACCCTCCAAAAATCCATTTTAATTCCAGCTTGTAATGTGACAAAACAGGACAAACACCAAGGGGGATGAATCCTTTTGCAAGACACTGTATAATTACAAATTTACCTGACATGAGACATAATATCAGCTTTTTGTCCCAAAATTCATTCAATCATGAAAATTTCAAGTGAAAATGAATGAAATTATATGTAAAAATCACATATAAAGTAAGTTACTTTGACTCACTCACTTTTATTGATTGAGGTATCCTGGTCAGGGGCACGGTGTATCCAGAGCCAGTTCCAGTAACACTGAGCAATGATGAGCTAATTCACCCCAGATGGGATGCCCCTCCATCATAGGACACCAGACACACATATACATGTGTGCGCGCGCGCGCACACACACACACACACACACACACACACACACACTCGTACCTAGTGTCACTTTATCAGCACATTTCTGATATAGTTAGTTGCCGGAGTCCCTGCTTGTACTCAGTGCAATATGTATACTGTTCCTACTTATTCAGGTGACATTGGGCATACCTAACAACCTGTGTTTTCTCTCTCCCCCCCAAAAAAAAAAAATCTGTGCCTCTGAGTTACTGTACATGTTGGTCCTGGGATCGAGATGCTGACCTCTTCTGCTCCTCGGACCTGCCTGATCCATCCTGGTGCCCTGTGTCTGGTTGGAGTCTCATCGCATTGCTCCTGTGGAGAGCAGCCCCATGTGGACAGTTGGGGTCATGCCTGGAGGACGCTCTGGACTCAGTGGTGCTTTTGTGGCTGGAGACTGCATTTGACTTAGTAACTTTAGGACTGCAGTTGACTTGCTGACTTTGGGACTACAGTTGTTGTGGATGGTTTGCGCTTGGGTTTCCATCGGTGGGGGGTTTATAGCATCAGCGAAGCTGACTTTATGTTAGGACTGTTAATGTTATAGTCATGTTGTCTGTTGTTGCCCAGATGGGGATGGGTTCCCTTTTGAGTCTGGTTCCTCTCGAGGTTTCTTCCTCGTGTCATCTGAGGGAATTTTTCCTTGCCACTGTCGCCACAGGTGTGCTCATTGGGGATAGATTAGGGATAAAATTAGCTCATATTTTAAGTCACTCAAATTCTGTAAAGCTGCTTTGCAACAATGTTTATTGTTGAAAGCGCTATACAAATAAACTTGACTTGACTTGATTTCTTGGTGATGGGAGGAAATCAAAGAGAATACAGAGGAAACCCAAATGGACATGGGAAACAGTCTATATGAAATTCCACATAGACAGTGTAGCACTTGCAGTTTAAGGAAAAATAAAGAAATGGGAGACAGATACATGACAACTCAAGGTGCATTTTTTTTCCTCTTAGTTTTGCTTTTCAGCAATTTTATTTCACTCTATGCACACACACACACACAGTACAGTGCTGTTCAACTCTCTCACCTTCACTCTCTCTCTCTGGTTACCAACTTCTCTCTGCTGGTTTGAAATGCATCGTCTTTGTCCATAACTAATGCTGGACCACACCCCTGCTGCCACATGTCTCCACCATCCAACTCAGACTGTGGAGCCATCAAGCCTGCAGCTGATTCCCCCTCAGCCTGTGGACCACCTGGAGCTTAAATTGCTGAAGCACTGCAAACCAATGAGTGTTCTGTGCATTGGCATCCTTCATGCAGTGGAGCCATTAGAGTCAGGGCATGATCAGAACACAGAGTAAAGGGGCATCCTAGAATGTAGTATTGGAGAGTGAGGACTTCCCACTTGATGGCCAGGCACTCCTTCTCTATTGTGCTGTACACTGAAAGCTTGTGGCTGATGTACAGCAATGGGTGCTCCTCCCCTTCCACCACCTGGGACAAAATGGCCCCCAGTCCCCTGTCCAATGCAGAACAAAAGGGAGAGAAAAGTCAGGTGAATGCAACAGCAGGCCCCCACACAAAACCACTGTTACCTAGCTGAAAGTCCATTCACAAGGCTCTGTCCACTGGACCAGATCTGGCACCCCCTTTTTAGTGAGGTCAGTCATTGGGTTGATGATGTCCAAAAAATTAGGTACACAACTTCTGTAATAGCCCACCAGCCCCAGGAACTGTCCCACCCCCTTTTTGGTCTTCAGCCTCAGGCAGGCTGCAATCACTACAGTCTTATCAATTTGGGGATACACCTGCTTATGATCCAAGTGGAAGCCCAGGTACCATACTTCCACCTGCCCATTTGCACATTTCTTTGGGTTTGCTATGAGTCTCATTCATCTCAAGGATCTCAGTACAATCCTCAGACATTGTAAATGCTGCTGCCAATCAGTATTATAAAAGATTATATTATATGGACACAATTGTTTTTCTGGGAAATATGCCACTCATATTTTTCATATGAGCCACTGTACATCCAGAACATGTAGAACCAAAATGCCACTCATGAGGAAACTGATGAATTGTTTTGATAAATTTGGGTACTTTTTGTTTGTGAATGTGTCTTTGTAATAAAAAGAACATCACACATTGGCACACATTGGTTTTTCTCTTGTTAATATGCATGAAGAATATATAATGGTGTTTTGGTAGCCTTTCGGGTGTTCAGCACATCTTTCTCTTTCAAAATTCTCTCAAAGTCTTCTGTATTTAATGAAGCAAACCTGGTGGCCATGTTTGTTTACAAATTCTCACAGTCGCTTGCAAACGCGGAAGTTTTACATGTAATACGTACCGTATCTTATGGCATTTTCAATTCACTGTGACAGTTTACTGTGGGCACCGCAGTAGAACAAAGAATTGCTTCTGCGCATGTGCAGCAGAAAACTTTCACATTGAATATTCACATCAGCTCTGATGTGTGATATGTTGTTTTAACAACTAGGCAATAATGTAACCCATATTCAATGCTCATTCACTGTTGGGTAGAGTGATGTAATACACATAGGATAAGTGATATGCTAACAATATTGCATGCTATCAAACCTAATGAATGAAAGCCACTAGAATGGGATAGAATATATTGTTTTTATTCCATCAAAAAAGTTTCCTGTATGTATAATAATAATAATAATAATAATAATAATAATGGCTTTGAGTGGTCTATCAGATATATTCCATTTAACTAGCATGATATTGAATGAGTCAACGATGAGTAGCTGAATGGAATATATCCGATAGACCACGAAAAAAGCCATTATTATTATTATTATACATAGACAGTCTCTTCATATCAGCATTCTCGAAGGTCAATGCTAGCTTACCTACAACTCAGTGCTGTTAGCGCAGCAGTCCAGTTACTTTCCAGCCAGTGTAGCAGTAGCGTTAGCAAAGGCCAGTGCTAGCTGACCTGTGACTTGGTGCTGTTAGCACAACAGTGCAGTTACCTTTCAGCCAGTATAGTGTTAGTGAAGGCCAATGCTAGTGCAGTCAAGCCGAATATTATTATTATTATTATTATTATTATTATTATTATTATTATTGGGTGGCATGGTGGTGTAGTGGTTAGTGCTGTCGCCTCACAGCAATAAGGTCTGGGTTCGAGCCCCGTGGCCGGCGAGGGCCTTTCTGCATGGAGTTTGCATGTTCTCCCCGTGTCCGCGTGGGTTTCCTCCGGGTGCTCCGGTTTCCCCCACAGTCCAAAGACATGCAGGTTAGGTTAACTGGTGACTCTAAATTGACCGTAGGTGTGAATGGTTGTCTGTGTCTATGTGTCAGCCCTGTGATGACCTGGCGACTTGTCCAGGGTGTACCCCGCCTTTCGCCCGTAGTCAGCTGGGCTAGGCTCCAGCTTGCCTGCGACCCTGTAGAAGGATAAAGCGGCTAGAGATGAGAGATGAGATTATTATTATTATTATTATTATTTTATTTATTTATTTTTTTCCTGTGTAATTTACTTAGATACTTTTAAAATTAGCATCGACAGCTACACATAACGAAGCAAACTGGCAGCCAAAATTCTCTCAAAATCTTCCATTTTTAATGAATCAAGCTTGGTGGCCATGTTTGTTTACAAATTGTCACTGTTGCTCACTAGTGTGGAAGTTTTATGTCTCCGACATGTGATGTTATGTTGTTTTGACAGCGTGCAATACTGTAAGAATATTGCACACTCATTCTCCATTGGATAGAGTGGCATTATACATGGACAATAAGTGACATGCTAACAATATTACATGCTATCAAATTAAATGAATGAAACCTGCTAGATGGGAATAGAATACATATATGTTATTTACCAGCTGGGAGGTCCGTATCGTGAAATACCGTGACCGAGGTCTTGAAAGTACTGACCAAGGCCCTTTGGGCCGAGGTCAGTATTCAAGGCCAAAGTCACAGTATTTCACCATAGGGACCAACCTTAAGCTGGCAAATAATATATACTTTTTTTCTTTACCAAATTCTAACAGAAAATGAGAGCGCCCGAAAGGGAAAACCAAGCCGAGGCGAACCACCATTTTGAATCCTCATTCACGGCTGTCATGCAAATTGCTTCCTCTTCGGTATACAAGTGCACTTCCATGGCAGGAAAAAAAAACCCTACATTTTGCCGCCTATGTAGTCCCCTATTTATCCAAAATTGAGTCATTCAGGATTCAGCCATGTTTTTGCTTGGCATTAGCAACAGTTACAGGTTTTTAGCTTTCTCCTGAAATGTTTTCTTTTATTTCTTCTTCCTCAGGGTAGTAAAACTCGCTTTCGCTGTGAAGACTGTCATTATCCATGATGTAAAATTAATGATATTCTCCTGAGAAATGCAAAAATAAATGTTGACAAAAATTGCTACAATGTTTGTTGTTGTTGTGAACGAGTGAGTCGCCAGAGGTCCGTATCCGGGGTCTGTAACTGGGGTCCATATCATAGGATACAGACCTGCTCGCCAGCCAATCAGAGCACAGGATTTGATGGAAACTGAACCGTGAAAAAAATAAATGTTTTTATTCCATGGAAAAAGTGTCCTGTATGTATAATAATTCCTGATATTTCACTCTGATTACGTCACTCCCAGTGTTTTCCTGCTGACTTGATAAGCATTGTCAAAATGGTGAACCAGTTCAAAATTAAATTATTTTGATTAACTTGCGTATTTTTTGGGGATGTGTACATATAATATAATGAATATTACCCATGGCATGAAGATATGAAGTTAATTTTCTCATGTTGAAAATATTTTCACTCGTTCACATCGCTCATTTATAAATATGTTGACCACTCAAGGATAAACTTCATATCATTGCACAACTGTGTAGTATCATCTATATCTATACTACTAAAGGAAGGCGTGGGCGGCACGGTCGTGTAGTGGTTAGCGCTGTCACCTCACAGCAAGAAGGTCCGGGTTCGAGCCCCGTGGCTGGTGAGGGCCTTTCTGTGCGGAGTTTGCATGTTCTCCCCGTATCCGCGTGGGTTTCCTCCGGGTGCTCCGGTTTCCCCCACAGTCCAAAGACATGCAGGTTAGGTTAACTGGTGACTCTAAATTGACCGTAGGTGTGAATGTGAGTGTGAATGGTTGTCTGTGTCTATGTGTCAGCCCTGTGATGACCTGGCGACTTGTCCAGGGTGTACCCCGCCTTTCGCCCGTAGTCAGCTGGGATAGGCTCCAGCTTGCCTGCGACCCTGTAGAAGGATAAAGCGGCTAGAGATAATGAGATGAGACTAAAGGAAGGCTGGCTGTCTCTCTGTCTCTCTATCTGTTCACCTATGCAAATCGACATGGCTGGATGTTCATACTCCATACTTTGCACATGGATTGGTGACACCCCAGAGGGGCCCAAGACAACATTTTCGATTTTCCAAAACAGGGGATTAGTGCTAATCCAACACACTATTCATTTCCCATAGGCTACATGCTTGTGCTAACACGCTGTATGCAGCATCAGCAGGGAATCCCCTCCCCCACTCACCTGACAGTTTTGATTGTATGGGACCTTGCAATCAGCGCTCCTCACCAGAGACTTCCACTAGGGCCAAGTCTACATTACTGAGGAGACAGAGGGAGCAATTTAGCCCCTGTGAAGAGCACCATTCAGAGTAAATCAGGTTCACAGGCAACAACTACTAATATCATCTAAGTAGGCAGCTGTATATGCACGATGTGAGCAGAGGATTCTGTCCTTGAGCTGTTGAAATGTCGCTGGTGTTCCAAACAACCCAAATGGAAGGGTGACAAACTGGTGTAACCCAAACAGTGTGGAAAAGGCTGTTTTATCTTGAGCCCATTAAAATCTGCCAATATCCCTTAGTCAAATCCAATATCAAATAAATGCAAGCCGTACCTATCTGATTGAGCAGTTAATCGATGTGAGGCATCAGATATGTATAAAATTTAGACACCACATTGAATTTTCTAAAGTCCACACAGAACTGTCCTGACCCATCAGTTTTGTGGACCAAAACCACCAGGCTGCTCCAATCACTGTATAACTCCTCAACTACCCCCATGTCAAGCATCACCTTGAGTTCATCTCAAATTATATTTTTCTTCTGTTCACGTAAGCAGTCCAGGCAGTATGTGGTATTCTATGTGATTAATATGACTGTGAAGAGGTGAGAACATATCAGAAAATGCATCCTGCAACCTGTGCTCTCTGGGATAGCAAGAGGTGGTTTCCACAAGGGATGGAATGAGTAGTGCTGCACTTTTTAGACTTACCTCCAGGCCTGGCTCCTTCCTCTTAGGAACCACCATAGCCAGAGCCACAGGGACCTCCTCTCTCCATGGTTTTAAGAGATTGAAATTGTATATTTGGAGCGCATCGCCTCAATCTGTTTGCCCTTACCTCATCATCAACTTCTCCGATATGTAATTGCAAAGTCTCATTGGCACTTCACAAGTCATTTAGAGCTTGATGTGGGTAGTAAAACAAGCACTTTAGGGTCTGGAGGATCTTGGTAACTGGCATGGACTCTATGATGACGCTTTTGCCTCAATTCCTGGGTTTTGGCACTAATGTAGCACTTGCAGTTTGGGGGGAAATAAGGAAATAGGAGACAGGCTCATGACAACTCAAGATGTGTTTATTTTTTTCCTCCTAGTTTCACTTTTCAATGACTTTATTTCACTCTATGCAAATGCCATGCATATACACACAGTGCTGGGCTGTTCAGCTGTCCCTCTCTCTCTCTGATTACTGGCTTCTCTCTGCAAACAGACATAAAGGATACACATAAATAGACTGCACAGGTGACACAGGTGAGACTCATCACATCTTACCTGCTGGTTCTAACTGCCTCCTTTCTGTCCACCACTGACACTCAACCATACCCCTGCTGCGACACACAGAAACCTGAGCTCATGAGCAAACTAGGGAGTTATGAGGCAGCAATCTACATATATTGAATTATTGAATTATCTGTAAAAATCATAACTGATTTTTTTAAGTGTAAAAATTCAGATGTGAAAATAAATTATAATAAGGGATTTGGAAATTATTATTATTATTATTATTATTATTATTATTATTATTATTATTATTTTAAACTTACTTATTATACACTGCCCTGCCCCTCCCAAAAAAAAAAAAAAATTCTTGCACTCTAATATCTGGTTGGACTGCCTTTAGCTTTGATTACAGCATGCATTCACCATGGCATTGTTTGAATTAACTTATGCAATGTCACAACATTTATTTCAGTCCAGAGCTGTATTAATTTTTCACCAAGATCTTGTGTTGAGGATGGGAGAGTCGAACCACTGCATAAATTCTTCTCCAGCACATCCCAAAGATTCTCAATGGGGTTAAAGTCAGGACTCTGTGTTGGCCAATTCATGTGTGAAAATGATTCCTCATGCTCCCTGAACCACTCTTTCACAATCTGAGCCCTAATTTTATTCCCATGCCATCAGGGAAGAAGAAATCTATTGATGTGAACCTGGTCATTCAGTACATTCAGGTCATCAGCGGACTTCATTTAATTGCCCCATAACATTGCTTAGCCTTGACCTGACCAACTCAGGTAACCCCAGACCATGATGCTGCCTCCAGAAGCTTGTACAGTGGACACTATGCATGATGGATGCATTGCTTCATGAGCTTCCCTTCATACCCTGGCATGCCCATCACTCAGGAATAAGGTCAATCTGGACTTATCAGACCACATGACCTTTTTTCATTGCTCCAGAGGCCAATCTTTATGCTCCCTAGCAAACTGAAGTCTTTTCTCCTGATTAGTCTCACTAATGAGTGGTTTTCTTCTGGCCACACAGCTGTTTCGTCCCAATCCAGTGAGTTCTCATCACACTGTGAGTGTGGAAATTATCTTAATTTCACTATTAAACATAGCCATGAGTTCTGCTGTTGATTTTCTATTTATTTATTTATTTATTTATTTATTTACACAATTCAAATTCACCAAGCATTTAAGTTATCTCTGATCATGGTCAGTCAGGATCTTTTTCCAACAACATTTTTTTCCCCATGAAGTTGATGGTTTATCACTATCCTTCCAGGTTTTAGTAATGCATTGGACAATTCATAACCCAATTCTAGTCATTTCACCTCAAATCTCCTTAGTTGTTTTTCTTTGCTTGATGTAGGCCAGGCCTATTCAACTAGCGGCCCGCAGGCCAGATGCAGCCCGATGAAAATTTTGTGCGGCCCGCCATGAGAATGGGCTCCTCGTGATCTTGCTGAATCATACTTGCTGTGATTGTCGAGCATAGGCCTATGATTTGCAAGTAGCACAATGCTGCCCCCAATGGTCATACTAATTCTTG
Organism: Neoarius graeffei; assembly: GCF_027579695.1. NCBI lineage: Eukaryota > Metazoa > Chordata > Actinopteri > Siluriformes > Ariidae > Neoarius > Neoarius graeffei. The sequence goes on from NC_083586.1 coordinate 10,747,441, forward strand.
AGTTTTCACACAAGCACAACACATGAAACTGCTCAACCTGACCTTTCCTGATTGAATATTTGCGAGAAAATTAGCGTTGAATTAAAATAAAAATAAATGCCACTGATAGGTCTGCAGCTCCGTGTCATATGTCTCTTTGTAACAATTTCAAGTCACCAAGATTTGAAAGCAGAGCGTGCCGTTAATAGTAAACAATCTCATTCCCACAAGTGGGTTGAAGATGGCTCTGTCTAAAGCCAAACGTCGAATTGACGACGAGAATCGTCAGTTTAAAGTAGAATGGACTGACAAATATTTATTCATTTTACCCTCTTCAACAAGTAGGAGACCCATATGTTTATTGTGCAATGAATCCATCGCTGTAATGAAGGAATATAATGTCAAGAGGCACTTCTCTTCAAACCACAGCTCCTTTTCCACTAACTTTCCCGAGGGCTCGGAGGAACGGAGGAAAAAGGTACAAGGACTGGTCGGATAATTTAAAAACAGTCAAGTGGCTCTTGGTCACTTTTGTACAGCTCAAGAGAGGGCTATGTCAGCATCACTGCAAGTGGCCTGGACACTAACTCGTAAAAAACAACCCTTCACAGAGGCAGAGACAGTGAGGGAATGCATGCTAGCGGTCATAGATGAGGTGCTAACTGATGAAAAAATGAAAGAAACTGTAATTTCGGCTGTCAAGAAAGTGCCTCTATCAGACAAGACTACCCTACGTAGAGTGGAGTTGCTTGCTGAGGATGTCAACAGAAAACTTTTGGAAAATCTTAAGAAAGCTGACTGTATGTCCATTGCTGTTGACGAGTCTACAGATAATACAGACATTGCACAACTTTGCATCTATGTCAGGTTTTTTGACGGCACTGGATTCCGTGAGGAACTTCTCGGCCTTGTTCCTTTGGAGGGCCGTACCACAGGAGAAGTCATTTTTCAAAAGATTGTGTCGTTTTTTTCATGAACGTGACTTGGAATTGGCAAAGGTTTGCTTGTTGGTAACTGATGGCGCACCATCTATGATGGGCCGAGTGCAAGGACTGATAGGTAGACTGTCAGCAGTCTACCTATGATGGGCCGAGTGCAAGGACTGATAGGTAGACTGTCAGCAGTCGCACCTGGGATGCAGTTTTTACACTGCATTATTCATCAATCAGTCTTGTGTGCTCAGCTAAGTGGCGATCTAAAAAAAACAATGGACACTGTTATCAGCATTGTTAATTTCATTCACGCTACATCGAGCCTGCAGCATTGACTTTTTCGGCTGCTTCTCCTTGACACTGATGCCGAACACTCAGATCTACTCCTCCATAATGACGTCAGGTGGCTCAGCAAAGGAAAGGCACTAAACCGGTTCTGTGAACTTTGTCAGGAGATCCTGACTTTTCTGAAAAACTCTCAACAAACACGGGCATCAGCGCTCTTGGAGCAGATGATGAACGAAAAGTTCTTGGCAGAGGTCCACTTTCTTTGTGACATTTTTGGATACCTGAATACTTTGAATCAGGAATTACAGGGCCGTGAAAAGTCAATTGCGGATTTAGTGGACAGGCTATGTGCCTTCGAAGCCAAGTTGACAATCTTAACAAAAGACTTGAGTGACTCAAAATGAATGCACTTTCCACACCTCCGTGAATTTATGACCACTGCACCCGGACGTCACATTACACACGTAATGACAGACTTCATGGCAAAACTGACTGAGAACTTTACGCAAAGATTCCAAAAGTTCACCATCCCCAAAGAAATGCTGTTGTTTGCCTGTGACCCTTTCTGTCTTGCTCCCGATGGAGAAGTGAGTTTAAAAGCGCAAGAGGTATGTTGTGTTAATGAAAGCATGTTTCAGATGGAATTAGTGGATTTGCAGTCTTCCTTTGCTTTAAAAACGTACTTGCAGTCTGAGGGTGCAGACAACTTTTGGTCTAAACATGTTAGCAAGCAACAGTACCCCACAATAAGGAAAGTGGCTTTGCAAATACTGACAATGTTTGGGTCCACTTATACCTGCGAGTCTAGCTTTTCTCATTTGAATGCCATCAAAACAAAGTCACGTTGTTCTTTGACCAATGAGAAGTTGCATGAATGCCTCAGGATTGCTCTTACTACTTATGAGCCTAATTATCTTGAAATAGCCAAATCAAGACAGTGCAATTTTTCACACTGATTGGCTACATTAAAAAACTATGCTGTGATGTAGGCATGTGTGGCAACATAGGCTACCTGTCAGAAAATTGTTTGTTTTGGATGATTTGTGTGTTATGTGTGTCATGGATAGTGTGTTATGTCAGCATAAATTGAAATAGCCAAATCAGAAACTGTTTGGAAAAAAAAAAAACAGTTTGATGTGATGTGAACTGATATGATGTGATACATAGTTTGTGTGCAATGAACCTGTCCTATAGATAAGTTGTTTTGTTATGCTGTGTTTTTAATGCTGTGATGTAGGCCTATTATACATAGCTTGTGTGGCAACTTGGTTATCTGTCAGAAGGAAGAATGTTTTGGATGGATAGTGTTATGTGTGTTATGGACAAGTGTGTTATGTCAGCATAAAATCAAATTGAAATAGCTAAATCAAAAACTATTTAAAAAAAAGAAGAAGAAGATGTTAGAAGATGGTGTGTTTTTGTTTACAAATTTGAGTAATTGCTTTTGCACTGGATAAAATTTTGCTTTGACATTAAATGCAGTTGGATGCAATTATTTTGCAGTGTCTTTTTGTATGCGGCCCCCGAAAACTCAGTGATATTTCCAATCGGCCCTCTTGGTACTAAAGTTGAATAGCCTTGATGTAGGCCAATAATTTAATCCTTCTGAAACACCTTAACATCTTTCCTATGAACATGGGATACATCTTCTGACATGTTTGTTTAAGAAATGAGGAGCAACTCACTGCATCAGTTAGGGTTAAAAGAATTGTTTCCAGCTGAAACAAATTAATCACTGCAGTAATTATCCAATCAAAGGCTTTTATGTATTTGCTTATTGAAATCCAAATGGAGACTTTTGTTTTCAGGCAGTGTATTTCCAGTGCATATATCCATTTCAAATTTACATAAATAATTTTATTTGAGGGCGGCACGGTGGTGTAGTGGTTAGCGCTGTCGCCTCACAGCAAGAAGGTCCGGGTTCGAGCCCCGTGGCCGGCAAGGGCCTTTCTGTGTGGAGTTTGCATGTTCTCCCCGTGTCCGCGTGGGTTTCCTCCGGGTGCTCCGGTTTCCCCCACAGTCCAAAGACATGCAGGTTAGGTTAACTGGTAACTCTAAATTGACCGTAGGTGTGAATGTGAGTGTGAATGGTTGTCTGTGTCTATGTGTTAGCCCTGTGATGACCTGGCGACTTGTCCAGGGTGTACCCCGCCTTTCACCCGTAGTCAGCTGGGATAGGCTCCAGCTTGCCTGCGACCCTGTAGAAGGATAAAGCGGCTAGAGATAATGAGATGAGATGAATTTTATTTGAATTTGTATTAATATGCACAAAAACACACATATACATTAGCATAAACAAAGATATGTTTAAAATAAAATATCATTTTTTTCAGTATCAATAATAAAACTGATACTGAAAAATTATTCAGATACCAGAAAAACAGATGACCTACATGTGAAAAATGGGTGGAACTCACAATTCATAAAAAAAAAAAAAAATTATCAAAATTAAAATGAGGAAGCCTTTTAGTGGGAAATTAAACCCTGTCATTCTTAAACAATGTTATTTTTAATCGAAGGCAAAGGTAATGAAAACATGCACTGTTTTTTTTCTATATCATCTGAAGAAGTGTTAGAGTAAAAATCATTTGAAATGTGAGTTAGAGTAAAAATTCCCTAATTTATATGTATCTGAAAAGAGAGTGTGAGGATGTCAGGTAGCATCACCAATGCTACGGACATGATCGAAGCTTCAAGGAGCAATTGTATGAAGTGTATGTGAATCCAGTCCAAGCTGATGAGGGTGAAGGGTCAAGGGCCCAACAGTAACTGTCGAGAATACTAGACTACTGAACAAAGTGCAGTAAGCTACAGCTGCTTTCTGGATCTCTCAATATTGTTTATGGAAAAATAATAATGGAGTATACCAAAAATATGCTTTCTATATATTTAGGTATGTGACCAAAAATTTCAAACACTCATATGGCTATTTTGAGGAAATAGTAAGATAGAGCTGGAAAAGACCTTCAAAATGACACCTAGATCATAGGAATAGATTCAATATTAAGGAAGTTATGGAAATTTAAAGATTCCTAAGTGGCGTCCCTTTTGTTTCTATCATCTCATCTCATTATCTCTAGCCGCTTTATCCTTCTACAGGGTCGCAGGCAAGCTGGAGCCTATCCCAGCTGACTACGGGCGAAAGGCAGGGTACACCCTGGACAAGTCGCCAGGTCATCACAGGGCTGACACATAGACACAGACAACCATTCACACTCACATTCACACCTATGGTCAATTTAGAGTTACCAGTTAACCTAACCTGCATGTCTTTGGACTGTGGGGGAAACCGGAGCACCTGGAGGAAACCCACATGGACACGGGGAGAACATGCAAACTCCACACAGAAAGGCCCTCGCTGGCCCCAGGGCTCGAACCCAGGACCTTCTTGCTGTGAGGCGACAGCACTAACCACTACACCACCGTGCCGCCCCTTGTTTCTATCAATTAACAGTAAAACAATAGAGCAAGCGTGTCCCAAACAGATGATTTCTGACTATGTTTCTATGCCATTTCCTTAATATTAAAGATATTAAGTTGAAACCATGTCTTTTTCTTCTTGGGAGGCATGCTGAATCAGAAAAAAATTAATTATAATAATTTATTTCACTTTGCTTTAATGAAGTCTCATGACCAATTTGACATTCCAATGAATATACTGATTTTAACTACCAAAACCATTTCAATCAACAATGACATATGAGAAACATGTGCAGTTTGTTTACAAAACAAACGAGATCAGCCAATGAGCGACTGGGAAAGTGATCACGTGACCTGAACTCGCAAATTCAGCACCATTGGACAGCTTGCAGAACACGTTCTAAATCTCTAATCATCGGGTCCCCTAGACCATGATCATTCAAAATATGCGAATTTATAATGTCTTTAGGTATTGATGAAGGATACTGGCCCAGTTTATTTGCAGTTTATCATATTTTAATTAGAGAAAATGCTGATGGAACATGGACAAATTTCCAACGATTTCAATATGGCAGACGGGGATGAGTGTGAGGGGTATGCATTTTGAGGCTGACAGAAAACCAAGTTTTAACGAACCAATCACCATCAAACTTACTGACAAGAAAGATTAAACATAATACTAAGAGACCACCTACCTTTCAAATATGTCCAAAATCGATAAACGGTAGTTTCACTTTGTTGAAATCGGACAAAATTTTCAATGCCTGATAAAATGGAGAAATCTTCAATGGAGGCGAACAAGACTGCCTCTGGTCATCAACCGGGTACTAAACTACGTCATTAAATGGGAATCCCCAGATTTCCATGCTTTTGACCTATCCGAAACGTGATTTCTTAGGGGATACCCATCGGCGCTCCTCAGAACGCGGTCACACTGGGAATGGAACAAAATGGCGGCCGCTAGATCGGAGATGTGCGCGTACCTAATATAGTTTGCATCTTTTTGTGTCAAATAAACCACCACTGAAATAATATCTTCTACAGTGGTCCCCTTCCATTGGCACACATGGTGTAGAGCAGACCTGGGCATTTTACGGCCCGCGGGCCGCATCCGGCCCTTTGGTTCATTCTGACCGGCCCGCGTATGGTTAATTAGAAATTACAAAATAAATGTATTTTCTAATTTTACCTCATGCATGGACTGAATGTGCATTGCTTTTATTTTGAAGTTGTGTTCAACAAAAACGCAATGCGTGCAACATGAAAATGACATGAAATCCCACGAAACCTAATCTCGCGATAACTACTTCCATAATTTGTCCAGACCAACCACAAACTTGTACGTCATCCTTCAAACGGTCCAGCCAATCACATCGTGTGACATCACCAGCAGGCGCCGGAGCCGATCTCCGGCGAAAAGCACCCAATAAGGTGATTAAACTACAAATGTGGGCATCATTATTACAATATGATGTATCTTGCTTGATATTTGGAGTAGAAAGACAATATTATGATGTCTTTATTGTGTTTTGGGGTGAATGTGACAGAAAAAAAGGTACAAACGTTCACATTTTGTTAACCATTGTTTTGGGAAATTTGATTGAATAAATGACATTTTTTGTAAGGCAACCTGGTTTTTTCCATACTCTTACCAGTCTTAGCAGCTTGTAAAAACAATGTTATTTATTGCTTTATATAAAGAAATACGGTTAATATTATGCAGAATTTAGTTCAGCCTTTTGGTCCGGCCCTCCACAAAATTTTCTGTTTCTCATGTGGCCCCATGGAAAAAATAATTACCCACCCCTGGTGTAGAGCATAATTATTATAGTTTTTAAATTTCATTAGTTTTTTTTTTTTATTTTGTCTTTTAGTTTGTATGTTTGTTTGCTTTTTATTTCAGTTTAGTTTTAGATAGTTTTACAAGTTCATAAGTAGTCTGATTTTAATTTTTTCTTTTGAGGAATTGACTCGGTTTAAGCTAGTTTTTATTTAATTTTCGTGTTTGGTTTAGTTTTTAAGGTATTGCACAGCCATAGATATATCATAATAACTAGATAGGACACAATCTGTTTACTATTTATCTGTGACATTGTTGAGTATATCAATGAAAATACAGTAGCTGTCTTAAATTTGAAATAATACTTAGCAATAACAAAAATATGACAAAGCAGGTTTGTGATCACTTTGAACATGTCAAACAGAAGTGTCACAGTTCAGCGAGCATGTTTGTTGTTTGTTTATAGCCAACATGAAAGAAATCTGTGTTTGCTAAACTAAATAAAATTGGATATTATGACAAGTCAGATTATCATGTGTTTTATCATAGGCCGTTCTGACAGAGAACACTCATTTGTTCCTAATAAATATCAGCTTTATTTATATTTTTAAAGGTCACTAAGTAATGCTTAGCTTATATATATATATATATATATATATATATATATATATATATATATATATATACTGTATATGCATGCTGTTCAGGAAATTAATCTTTGAATATATTGAATGAAACCCTGAATATATGGAATGAAACTTGAATAAATGGAATGAAACCCTGAATATATGGAATGAAACTTTGTATTCTGCCCTCGCTCCCACAGCTCGGCAGATAGACAGCAGGTCCCAAGAAAAACTCTGACTCAGAGGAGAGTATTAGAGTATATTGAGAAATGCTGTAAAACCCGACAAGGAAAATTTAAAAATTAGTTTTATATACGGAAAATACCGTTATACAAATATGTGTTAGCTTCCGGCTAATGTTAATGGCAAAATTAATGTATATGCTAATGCTAACATTTGCCGCGATTGACGAATGCACAAGCATAGATTTAGACTTAGACAGACTTTAATGATCCATGAGGGAAATGACTTTGTCACCGTAGCTTCATTGCACATAAAAGAAGTAAACACGAATAAAACCACAAGCATTCTCCAGAGTGTTAACAATGTCTTTATTGTTTAAAATCCCAGGCCGACTGACTCATTTTTGCTGCAGGACGGCGGCAGTGCCTTCATGACATCAGTCAAGTTTCATTCCATATATGCAGAGTTTCATTCCATATATACAGAGTTTCATTCCATATATTCAAAGTTTCATTCCATATATTCAAAGTTTCATTCATCTCATCTCATCTTGTCTCGTCTTCATCCGCTTTATCTGGGGCCGGGTCGCGGAGGCAGCAGTCTGAGCATGGAAGCCCAAACTTCCCTTTCCCCAGACACCTTGGCCAGCTCCTCGGGAAGAACAACGAGGCTTTCCCAGGCCAGCCGAGAGACATAGTCCCTCCAGTGTGTCCTGGGTCTTCCCCGGGGCCTCCTCCCTGGGGGACATGCCTGGAGCACCTCCCCAGGGAGGTGTCCAGGAGGCATCCGAAAGAGATGCCTGAACCACCTCAGCTGATTCCTCTCGATGTGGAAGAGCAGCGGCTCTACTCCGAGCTCCTCCCGAGTGACTGTGCTTCTCACCCTATCTCTAAGGGAGCGCCCAGCCACCCTGTGATGGAAACTCATTTTGGCCGCTTGTATCCATGATCTTGTTCTTTCAGTCATTACCCAAAGCTCATGACCATAGGTGAGAGTCGGAACATAGATCGACCGGTAAATTGAGAGCTTCACCTTTTGGCTCAGCTCCTTCTTCACCACGACGGACCGGTAAAGCAACCGCATCACTGCGGAGGCTGCACCGATCCGCCTGTCGATCTCACACTCTATCCTTCCCTCACTCGTGAACAAGATCCCGAGATACTTAAACTCCTCCACTTGAGGCAGGACTTCTCCACAAACCTGGAGAGGGCAAGCCACCCTTTTCCAGTCGAGAACCACGGCCTCGGACTTGGAGGTGCTGATTCTCATCCCAGCTGCTTCACACTCGACTGCAAACCACCCCAGTGCATGCTGAAGGTCCTGGTTTGAAGAAGCCAACATGACAACATCATCTGCAAAAAGCAGAGATGAAATCCTATGGTTCCCAAACAGGATTCCTTCTGGCCCCTGGCTGCACCTAGAAATTCTGTCCATAAAAATTATGAACAGAACCGGTGACAAAGGGCAGCCCTGCCGGAGTCCAACATGCACTGGGAACAGGTCTGACTTACTGCCAACAATGCAAACCAGACTCCTGCTCCATTCGTATAGGGACTGGACAGCCCTTAGCAAAGAGCCCCGAACCCCATACTCCCGAAGCACCCCCCACAGAATACCACAAGGAACACGGTCGAATGCCTTCTCCAGATCCACAAAGCACATGTGGACTGGTTGGGCAAACTCCCATGAACCCTCGAGCACCCTATGAAGGGTATAGAGCTGGTCAAGTGTTCCATGACCAGGACGAAAACCGCATTGTTCGTCCTGGATCTGAGGTTCGACTATTGGCCGAATTCTCCTCTCCAATACCCTGGAGTAAACCTTCCCGGGAAGGCTGAGAAGTGTGATTCCCCTATAATTGGAGCACACTCTCCAGTCCCCTTTCTTACAAAGAGGAACCACCACCCCAGTCTGCCACTCCAGAGGCACTGTCCCTAACCGCCACATGATGCTGCAGAGGTGTGTCAGCCAAGACAGACCCACAACATCCAGAGACTTGAGATACTCGGGGCAGATCTCATCCACCCCCCGGTGCCTTGCCACCGAGGAGCTTGAAAACCACCTCAGTGACTTCGGCTTGGGTAACGGATGAGTCCACCTCTGAGTCATCAACCTCCGCTTCCTCAATGGAAGACGTGACGGTGGGATTGAGGAGATCCTCAAAGTATTCCTTCCACCACCCGACAATGTCCCCAGTCGAGGTCAACAGCTCCCCACCCACACTGTAAACAGTGTTGGCAGAGTACTGTTTCCCCCTCCTGAGGTGCTGGATGGTTTGCCAGAATTTCTTTCAGACTGACCAATAGTCCTCCTCCATGGCCTCACCGAACTCCTCCCAGTTCCGAGTTTTTGCCTCCGCAACTGCCCGAGCTGCGGCATGCCTGGCCTGCCGATACCCGTCAGCTGCCTCCGGAGTCCCAGAGGCCAACATGGCTTGATAGGACTTCTTCTTCAGCTTGACAGCGTCCCTTACTTCCAGTGTCCACCACCGGGTTCGGGGATTCCCGCCATGACAGGCACCGGAGACCTTGCAGCCACAGCTCCAAACAGCTGCATCTACAATGGAGGTAGAGAACATGGTCCACTCAGACTCAATGTCCCCCACCTCCCTCGGAAGCTGGGAGAAGCTCTCCCGGAGGTGGGAGTTAAAGACCTCCCCGACAGAGTGCTCGGCCAGACGTTCCCAGCAGACCCTCACCATATGTTTGGGCCTGCCAGGTCTGTCCGGCTTCCTCCTCCACCAGCGGATCCAATTCACCACCAGGTGGTGATCAGTTGACAGCTCAGCCCCTCTCTTCACCCAAGTGTCCAAGACATAGGGCCGGAGATCAGATGAAACGACAACAAAGTCGATCATGGACCTCCGACCTAAGGTGTCCTGGTGCCAGGTGCACTTATGGACACCCCTATGCTCAAACATGGTGTTCGTTATGGACAAACTGTGACTAGCACAGAAGTCCAATAACAAAACACCACTCGGGTTCAGATCGGGGAGGCCGTTCCTCCCAATCATGCCCCTCCAGGTGTCACTGTCGTCGCCCACATGAGCGTTGAAGTCCCCCAGTAGAACAATGGATTCCCCAGTCTGAGCACCTCTCAGTACCTCTCCCAGGGACATCAAGAAGGCCGGATACTCTATACTGCTATTCATTCCATATATTCAAAGATTCAAAGATTGAAACTCTGAATATATGGAATGAAACTTGGCTGACGTCATGAAGGCACTGCCGCCGTCCTGCAGCAAAAATGAGTCAGTCGGCTCGGGATTTGGTTGCGGCTATTTTAAACAATTAAGACATTGTTACCGCTCTGGCGAATGCTTGTGGTTTTATTAGTGTTTACTTCTTTTATGTGCAACGAAGCTACGGTGACAAAGTCATTTCCCTCGTGGATCATTAAAGTCTGTCTAAGTCTAAATCTATGCTTGTGCATTCGCCGATCACGGCAAATGTTAGCATTAGCATATACACAGAGGTGGAAAGTAACGAATTACATTACTCGCGTTACTGTACTTGAGTAGCTTTTTTGTGTACTTATACTTTTTCAAGTAATTTTTAAAGAGTGTACTTTTATTTTTACTTAAGTATGTTTTCTTTTAAGTAGTGTACTTCGGTACATTTTACATCACAACCGTTATTGAGTAAAAAAATAAAAAAATAAATTAAAAATAAAAAAAGGCTAAAACGGAGAAGGGGAAATGCGTTCTGGAAATGAATCACGGGAAGGACAGTTGTCGCGCGCGCGAGTCTCACACAGACGATGGCGGACATGCACCGGCGCTTTAAGGGGGGGGGGCTTCTGGGGGCTCACGCCCCTGGGCCACAGCCAATCAGGGGCCTTGTAATATTAATAAAATAATAAACTGTCGGAATCGTGGGCCTACATTAATGTACGGATAGAAATAAGGTTAGAAATAAATGAGCGCACAGTAGCCTGCTGTAAGAGACATGGTGGATGTGATTCGCGAAACGAACACCCACAACTGTACCAGAATAAAATGTAACAAAATGTAACGTCACGCACGAAAGCGCGCCAAAGACTGCAGACTACTGAGACACAAATTTAGAGGTTTTGAAAGATGAAGCGTTCACATGATAGCGGGGCGCATAAAAGGAAAAAAAAGAGAGAGATGCAGGTAATGATAGAATCGTTGCCTAAAGTCACAGACTTTTTTAAGGTAAGGATCACCAATCTGTTCAGAATATCAGCTACTTATCAGTTATCAGCCTACCAGCAGCTAGGCTATGTGCAGCTAGGCTAGATATGCTATGATCTGTCCAACAGTAAAATAAATCAGTTGTGATTTGAGTTATAATCCTGTTAGTATAATAGCATATTTCGATGGGGATAATAAAATGTCTAAAACGGCATCTACTGAAGAAATTGATGAAAAGATTGTAGCCTATAATATTCACAGTTCAGGCAGCAGACAGAGTAAGCCTACTGAGGGGAATAGCAATACAAAGCTAGCGCAGATCCACATTTCTCGCTAGCTGTGTTGGGTGTGTTGTTAACCCGTGTGGATTTAAGTGAAATACTTGAGAAGTTATGTGGTCAAGACAACGTTTTAAGGTTGTCTTGTTTTTTAAACGCTTGATTATTAATGTTTGCCCGCCGTGGCTTGTTGTTGACAAAAGGCCCACATGATTTTGCCTTATGCAGCTACTGCTAGCGTCATGCTTTGAACTAGGTTAAGCTCATTTACGCTAAAGGATGGGTTTATTGAAGGACTTTGATGTAGCTAGTTTCTTTTTAAAAAATCGTATGCTCAAAACAGTATGCCCGTGTTCATCATGTTTAACTTTTTTCTTGATGGAGTGCGTGAAATATTGTTGCAAGTGGCATTTTGATGCAGTCATGTCAAAAAGACAGTTGAATGCACGGTCTCATTCAAGGAGAAGGAAGACTTGCATGATGCTTGAACATAGATCGGTAAAATAGACCCTAGTAGGACTTGGTTTCATGTATTTCGGTCTGTAGAGTTATGAGTTTGGCTGCTGTCCATGGTGTTTACGTTTCATGTGGCCGCCGAGCCAAGTACCTTGACTTGCAGTGAATGTTTGTTTTCATGCCGCCGAGCTATTTTTATGTATTTTATTTTTTAAAAGGACTTGTCTGTAGGTGTGTGTGTTTTATGTTTACAACACATAGGTCTACGTTATAGCGCACGCAGGCTTGTGTGGTTATCTCTGGCCATGCCCCCGCGTGAAAGTTATGCAGTATCACTGTCCTGTCCGTGGTAATAATCAGAACCAGCTCTGTAATGATAATGCGCGCGTTCTTCTCTCCCTCTGTGGTCGGATGTGTTGAGCGATGTGAGCGTGGGCCTTGCACAGCTACGCTGAGCCAAACGTAACCTATCGTAGGCTTCTAGGCTAATTACGTGCTTACACTGTAAATGCTTGACACGTATTGCAAATAAAATAAGAGTGTTTTCCTGGCCAACGGTAAGGGTAGGGTTGACAGGTAGCCTATGAGGGGCCTAGCCCCTGGGCCACGGGTGTTGATAAAGCGTCCCTGCGGACATGGAGGAGACCGAGGAACCTGTGGTGGATGACCCTGCAGAAAACGCAATTTCTTCCAGTAATGAAGTGCACCCCTGGCCCTACATACATGATCACTTTAGCTTCGTAGAGAAAAGGGGTGACAGTTTCATTATGCAATGCAGATTATGTGTGCCCAAGAAGACAACCATTGCGGCATACAAAAATTCAACGTCTAATCTGTGCAAGCATGTTGAGGTAAGTATTGTCATTGGCATCATAATCACGGGCGCAGATAGAAGGTGGGATGGGTGGGATTCGTCCCACCCAGATTTAAATTCACCTCGTTTGGTCCCCCCCCACTTATAGGGAGGAAAAAACGTTTATGCTGTCTTTCTTTGCATAAGGCAAACCTCACGGAAAAATCAAAAGACTAATTACCATTCGGTTTATTGAGGTGCACAGCAGTGTATACATAGTTGCAACAACTCACATAAAACAAAACAAAGACTGATATTCGTTTGGTTGAGCTGCGCAGACTGCACAGGTTGCAAGCTTGAGCTTGGTTGCTATGGTTACCCACAAGAAGTTTGACAGGCATATCGGGGTTGGGGTTGGTTTGCTGGCAGCTTTGTCCCCCCCAGTTTTTTGTCCCCCCCAGTTTTTTGTCCCCCCCAGTTCAAAAAACGTATCTGTGCCCCTGATCATAATGTTTCCTTTCCATTGTAAAACCGACAATAGGCTGGTTATATTCTAAAAATAGTGGATGGCATTGCTAATGTTGAAGTAGCAACCTGTTGGTACTGTAACATAACGGTAACTAGTCTGTTATTTGGTTGGCTAATCATGCAAGCAAGTTAGCTCGCCAACCTGACGTGATCAGTCCTCCTACCATTCTACATCCAACAGGCCAGAAAGGAATACTAAGCAAAACAAATAATGTTTGAATTGAATTGTTCAATAACACACAGTGCACACAGGCAAGCTACGAGATTTCGGTGCAACATTTCACTTTCATATTTCGTGTACAATGCTTTGTGTGTGGTCAGGGCGATGTAAACAACATGACTGTGTGTATTGACCTTTTTTGTTTGTCTCAGTTTTAATGCAGCATTATCCTAAGCATTCAATTTGATACACTTCCTTTAAATAAAACATCTGGGTTGAGATGTACATATATCCTTGTTTCCTCTTCTTTTTCATTTTTGCACAACACAATGGAGGCAGAAAACACCCACTGTTAAAAGTAACGTTTTACTTTTACTCAAAGTACATTTTAAATGATCTACTTTTTACTTTTACTTGAGTAGATTTTTTGTCTGGTAACTTTACTTGTACTTAAGTAAAATTTCATCAGAGTAACAGTACTTGTACTTGAGTATAATATTTTAGTACTCTTTCCACCTCTGCATATACATTAATTTTGCCATTAACGTTAGCCGGAAGCTAACGCATATTTGTATAACGGTATTTTCTGTATATAAAACTAATTTTTTTAATTTTGTTTGTCAAGTTTTACAGCGTATCTCAATATACTCTAATACTCTCCTCTGAGTCAGAGTTTTTCTTGGGGCCTGTTGTCTATCTGCCAAGCTGTGGGAGCGGGGGCAGAATACAAAGTTTCATTCCATATATTCAGGGTTTCATTCCATATATTCAAAGTTTCATTCCATATATTCAGGGATTCATTCAATATATTCAAAGATTAATTTATTGAAAGGCATGCCATTTTATGGGGTAGCATGTGGCGTAGTGGTTAGCACTATCACCTCACAGCAAGAAGGGCATGGGTTCGAGCCCAGCTGCTGGCGAGGGCCTTTCTGTGTGGAGTTTGCATTCTGTCTGTATGGGTTTCCTCCGGGTACTCCGGTTTCTCCCAAAGACATGCTGGTTAGGCTAATTGGTGGTTCTAAATTGACCATAGGTGTGAATGGTTGTCTATGTGTTAGCCCTGTGATGGCCTGGTGACTTGTCCAGGGTGTACCTTGCCTCTTGCCCATAGTCAGCTGGGATAGGCTCCAGCTTGCCTGCAACCCTGTAGGACAGGATAAGTGGCTAAAGAGGATGGATGGATATATAGATTTTTTTTTTTTTTGGTAAATTAATCATGATTGCTTATCATCTTGGTGACTTGTATCAGTTGTCATACCTGTTGTGACAACATGATATAATCATACAAAAGAACATTTAAGTGTTTTTGTGTTATAAGCAATATGTTTGATACAATGTGTGCATTCTCATCCCAAGTATAATCAAGTGGATGTGGTCTACCCACTGTGTGCATGATGAAATTTGTAAACAGCATGGACTGTGCATGTTGATTGTGCATGTGTGAAACTGCAGCATACTCAGAGTCCATAGTGGTAGTGCATACACTATTGTCAAACTGTAAACAAGTTAGTAGTAACATAGATGTATCCACATCAAACTGTAAACAAGTTAGTATTGACAAATATGTCTAATTCAACTGTAAACAAGTCAGTCAAAACATAAATATATCTAATTAAACTGTAAACAAGTCAATCTTCTTTTAAAATATGCAATGTAACTTTTTGCTGTATCTACAGTGGTGCTTGAAAGTTTGTGAACCCTTTAGAATTTTCTATATTTCTGCATAAATATGACCTAAAGCATCATCAGATTTTCAACACAAGTCCTAAAAGTAGATAAAGAGAACCCAGTTAAACAAATGAGACAAAAATATTATACTTAGCCATTTATTTATTGAGAAAAATAATCCAAAATTACATATCTGTGAGTGGCAAAAGTATGTGAATCTTTGCTTTCAGTATCTGGTGTGACCCCCTTGTGCAGCAATAACTGCAACTAAATGTTTCCAGTAACTGTTGATCAGTCCTGCACACCGGCTTGGAGGAATTTTAGCCCATCCCTCTTTATAGAATAGCTTCAACTCTGGGATGTTGGTGGGTTTCCTCACATGAACTGCTTGCTTCAGGTCCTTCCACAGCTTTTTGATTGGATTAAGGGTAGGACTTTGACTTGGCCATTCCAAAACATTAACTTTATTCTTTGTAGAAATAGTTTAAGGTGGGTGGAGCACAGAAGCACGGCAGGCCAGAACTGAGTTCTCATTAACTCTTTTATTTCGCTTTTCAGCATCTTATACTTCACTCGCCCATGCACGCATGCGCACACACACACACACACACACACACACACACACACACACACACACACACACAAGTGTCCAGGTTGGGGAGAGCTCCCTTCCTCTGCTCTCCCTCTCCTCTTATAGGGCGCGGTCACTGGGGAAGACACACAAACACAGGTTAATTCCCATCAGGTGCAGTGATTCTGCCACTTACCTTCCCTGACTCTGCCCTCCATTCACAGACCGACGCTTGACTATGCCCCTGCTGCCACATACCCCCACCGCCCGACTCAGGCCGGGGGGCCATCCGGCCTGCAGCTGACTCCCCCCCCCCCGACAGGAGAGGAAATCCACCACAACCATCTGCGCCCCTGGCCTGTGGACCACCTCGAACTTAAGTGGCTGGAGTGCCAGATACCAACGGGTGATCTGCGCGTTGGCATCCTTCAAGCAGTGGAGCCACTGCAGGGGCACGTGGTCCGAACAGAGGGTGAAAGGGCGCCCCAGCAGGTAGTAGCAGAGGGCGAGGACCGCCCACTTGATGGCGAGGCATTCCTTTTCTATTGTGCTGTACCTGCCCTTGTGCACTGACAGCTTCCAGCTGATGTACAGCACTGGACGGTCCTCCCCCTCCACCTCCTGGGACAGAACAGCCCCCAGCCCTCTGTCCGATGTGTCTGTCTGCAAAACAAAGGGGAGAGAAAAGTCAGGGGAGTGTAACAGTGGTCCCCCACACAGTGCAGCCTTTACCTCAGAGAAAGCCCGCTGGCATTGCTCCATCCACTGGACCAGATATGGTGCCCCCTTTTTAGTGAGATCAGTCAGCGGGCTGGTGACATCCTAATAATTAGGTATAAACCTATGATAGTAGCCAGCCAGCCCCAGGAACTGTCTCACCCCCTTTTTGGTCTTGGGCCTCGGGCAGGCCGCAATTGCTGCTGTCTTATTGATTTGGGGATGCACCTGCCCATTGCCCAAGTGGAAGCCCAGATACCTTACTTCCACCTGCCTAATCGCACACTTCTTCGGGTTGGCTGTGAGACCTGCTCACCTCAGTGACCTAAGGATGGCCCTTAGATGTTCTAAGTGCCACGGCCAGTCATTACTATAAATAATGATGTCAACCAAGTATGCAGCCACATAGGTGGCGTGGGGGTGGAGGACCCTATTCATAAGCTGCTGGAATGTAGTAGGCACCCCCAAACAGCCCAAAAGGAAGTGTGACAAACTGGTGTAAGCCAAACGGTGTGGAAAAGGCTGTTTTCTCTTGGGATAGTGGAGTCAAGGAGATCTGCCAATATCCCTTTGTCAAATCCAGTGTCGAATAAAAATGAGCCGTGCCTAGTCGATCGAGCAACTCATCAATACAAGGCATTGGGTACGCATCGAATTTAGACACTGCGTTGACTTTTCTATAGTCCACACAGAACCGGACCGACCCGTCAGCCTTGGCAACCAAGACCACCAGGCTGCTCCAGTCACTGTGGGACTCCTTGATGATGCCCATTTCAAGCATGGCCTCGAGTTCTTCCTGAACCACCTTTTTTTTTGTGTTTGGGCAGTCTGTAAGGGAGGCTGTGCACTACTACCCCCAGGGGCATCTCAATGTGGTGTTCTATGAGGTGGGTGCAGCCAGGCAGGGACAAGAACACATCAGAAAATTCTGTCTGCAACTGGGCGACCTCTGTGAGTTGGGTCAGGGAGAGGTGGTCTCCACAGGGGATGAGAGCGGTGGGCAATGTCAATTTTCCTTTTTGAAACTCCGGCCCCAGCTCCACCTTCTCTGGAACCACCAACACCAAGGCCACGGGAACCTCCTCATTCCAAAGTTTTAACTGATTGAGGTGGTAAATATGTAATGCCCCACCCCCGTCCATTCACTTCACCTCATAGTCGACGTCCCCGACTCGCCGTGTGACCTCAAAGGGTCCTTGCCACCTGGCAATCAATTTGGAGCTCGACGTGGGCAACAACATGAGTACTTTATCTCCCGGTGTGAATTCCCTAAGGTGCATGCCCCTGTCGTACAGACGGACTTGATGTTCTTGGGCCTGCCGCAAATTCTCCTGGGTTAGGTGCGTGAGTGTGTGGAGTTTGGCGCGCAGGTCGATAACGTATTGAATTTCATTTTTACTTGTTGAAGGTCCCTCTTCCCAATTTTCACACAGCACATCTAGAATGCCACACGGCTTACGCCCATATAATAATTCAAATGGGGAGAACCCCGTGGAGGCTTGCGGGACCTCTCGCACTGCGAATAACAGGGGCTCGAGCCATTTATCCCAGTTGAGTGCATCCTCGCTTACAAATTTCTGAATTATGTTCTTGAGGGTGCAGTTGAACCATTCGACTAAGCCATCCGTTTGTGGGTGAGAAACGCTGGTGCAGATAGGCTTAATTCCCAGTAACCCATACAGTTCGCACAGTGTGCGTGACATAAACCTAGTGCCTTGATCAATCAGAATCTCTTTAGGGATTCTGACTTGGGAGATGACGCAGAAGAGTGCTTCTGCAATACTATGTGCTGAGACATTGTGAAGAGACACTGCTTCCGGATATTGTGTTGCAGAGTCCACCAGAACTAAAATAAAGCGATATCCTCGTGTTGACCGATCTAATGGTCCAACGAGTTCCATCACAATTCTTTCAAACAGGGTCTCGATTAATGGCAGAGGGTGCAAAGGCGCTTTTGGAATGGCCGCGGGATTTACTAACTGGCATTCGTGGCATGCTGTACACCACCTATGGACATTGCCGCGAATCCCTGGCCAATAGAACCGGGCCATTATTTGGGCTAGTGTCTTATCCTGCCCCAAGTGTCCAGCCATGGGATTAAAGTGAGCCACCTAGAATATAAATTCCCGGCAGCTCTTTGGGATTAAAAGCTGTGTTATTGGTTCCTTAGTCTGAGTGTCCTGCATCACTCAGTATAACCTATCCTTAATAATGGAGACATAGGGGAAGGATGGGGTGGTGTTTGGCTGGAGCATTTGACCATCAATTACTCTCACTTGGTCAAACGCATGCCGCAGATTCTCGTCTAACGACTGCTCCAATGGGAAAACTGCTAGGGATTCCCTGAGAGATAGAGGAGGAGCCTGCTGCTCCTCACTCTGACATGGTGATGACATAGATGGCTCTGTGACAGCTGCTCCCACCAATGCCACACCAGGACCTCCCCCCAATAAATAATGGCAGGCCCCACTCTTCACTAAATGTGCCACTAATTCCCTAAATCCCGGCCAATCAGTCCCCAATATTATTGTGTGGGTAAGGCGAGGATGCTGCCTTTACTCTAAATTTCTCCCCTTGAAATAGAATGTGGACTTACACTAAAGGGTAGTTGTGAACATCTCCGTGCACACACAACACCTTCACCAATTGTGCTCTCCCCAATGCCTCGTCTTGCACCAGGCTTTGGTGGATTGAGGTCTGATTACAGCCAGAGTATCCCCATGGATACTCACTGGTATGCGATATGCTCTGGCCCGATCGAGGGTGGTCCTTGGTGCGTCGGGGAGCCAGACCACCACGCCAGGACTACCTGATGCTGGAGGTGCCCCGGCTCCCTGCAGCGCCAGCATACCAGCCCAGGCTCTCCCTCTGCACCAGTATTCTGGAGCTCACTCACCTGAGGGGGGAAAGACACAGACACGGAAGTAGGAAACAATAGGGCACTGCGGGTGCGGTGGGCCGGTTGGGGTGGAATCAGACCCTGCCTCCGTGGTGGGGGAATGGGGCGAGGATGAGGAACAGAAGGGGAGAGAGAGAGAAAAGAGGGGAGAAGAGGAGAAATGCTGTCCTGCCATCGGAACAGCCGCCATATGGTCCTCCGCCAGCTCAATGGCCTGATCCAGTGATGCCGGGAGATGGCACTGGACCCACTCCACTGTTCCTTCCAGAAGTCAGGCGATGAATTGTTCCAGCGCCACCAGATCAATGATTCCCTCGGCATCGCGGTTGTCGGCCCTCAGCCACCGCCGGCAGGCATCCCAGAGTTGTTGGCCAAACGCGAACGGCTGGCCGACCTCCTCCAGGTGCAGCAGACGGAAGTGCTGCCATTGCTGCTCTGGGGTGCTCCCGACGCGTTGGAGGATGGCCCTGCAGAGGCCGGCGTAGACCAGCTGGCTGTCGGTGGGGAGCTGTAGCACGGCCAGCTGCGCCTCACCTGTTAGCAGGGGGAGGAGGCATGCTGTTTCACTGGCCAACCCCATGACTCTGCTACCTGCTCAAAAAGAGCGAGGAAGGCTTCGGGGTCATCATGCAGACCCATCTTTATTAGGGTGAGGTGGGGAGGGTCCATGGTGGTGGTGATGGTGGACCCCGCCGACACGAGAAGGCGCCGGAATGCCTGGTAATCTTCCTGCTATGCCAGCACCAGGGCATTGAACCGTTGTTCCTGCTCCTTCCGGAGGGTGACCAGCACCTGGTGCTGGCTCTGTTGGGCTGTGGTGAGGGCATGGACCAGGTCCTTGAAGGGAGAGGAGTCCATGAGGCTGTTCTCTTCTGTACTCCATCCCAGGTTTCAGCACCACTGTAGAAATAGTTTAAGGTGGGTGGAGCACAGAAGCACGGCAGGCCAGAACTGAGTTCTCACTAACTCTTTTATTTCACTTTTCAGCGTCTTATATTTCACTCGCCCACACACACACACACACAAGTGTCCAGGTCGGGGAGAGCTCCCTTCCTCTGCTCTCCCTCTCCGCTTATAGGGCACGGTCACTGGGGAAGACACACAAACACAGGATAATTCCCATCAGGTGCAGTGATTCTGTCACTTACCTTCCCTGACTCTGCCCTCCATTCACAGACCGATGGTTGACCATGCCCCCGCTGCCACATTCTTCTTTAACCATTCTTTGGTAGAAAGACTTGTGTGCTTAGTGTCATTGTCTTGCTGCATGACTCACCTTCTCTTGAGATTCAGTTCATGGACAGATATCCTAATATTTTCCTTTAGAATTTGCTGGTATAATTCAGAATTCATTGTTCCATCAATGATGGCAAGCTGTCCTGGCCCAGATGCAGCAAAACAGGCCCAAGCCATGATACTACCACCACCATGTTTCACAGATGGAATAAGGTTCTTATGCTGGAATGCAGTGTTTTCCTTTCTCCAAATATAACACTTCTCATTTAAACCAAAAAGTTCTATTTTGGTCTCATCCATCCACAAAACAATTTTCCAATAGTCTTCTGGCTTGTCCACATGATCTTTAGCAAACTGCAGACGAGCAGCAATGTTCTTTTTGGAGAGCAGTGGCTTTCTCCTTGGACCCTGCCATGCACACTATTGTTGTTCAGTGTTCTTCTGATGGTGGACTCATGAACATTAACATTAGCCAATGTGAGAGAGGCCTTCAGTTGCTTAGAAGTTACCCAGGGGTCCTTTGCGACCTTGCCAACTATTACACACCTTGCTCTTGGAGTGATCTTTGTTGCTCGACCACTCCTGGGGAGGGTAACAATGGTCTTGAATTTCCTCCATTTGTACACAATCTGTCTGACTGTGGACTGGTGAAGTTCAAACTCTTTAGAGATGGTTTTGTAACCTTTTCCAGCCTGATGAGCATCAACAACACTTTTTCTGAGGTCCTCAGAAATCTCCTTTGTTCATGCCATGATACACTTCCACAAACATGTGTTGTGAAGATCAGACTTTGATAGATCCCTGTTCTTTAAATAAAACAGGGTGCCCGCTCACACCTGATTGTCATCCTATTGATTGAAAACACCTGACTCTAATTCCACCTTCAAATTAACTGCTACTCCTAGAGGTTCACATACTTTTGCCAATCACAGATATGTATTATTGGATCATTTTCCTCAATAAATAAATGACCAAGTCTCATTTGTTTAACTGGGTTCTCTCTATCTACTTTTAGGACTTGTGTGAAAATCTGATGATATTTTAGGTCATATATATGCAGAAATATAGAAAATTCTAAACGGTTCACAAACTTTCAAGCATCTATCTATCTATCTATCTATCTATCTATCTATCTATCTATCTATCTATCTATCTATCTATCCTGAATATGATTTAAAATACATCATCAAATAGTATTTATTGAATACAGTGACAGCAAAAGAAATGCTCAATAAAATTAAAAAATAATTTAATCACACATTCATCCTTGCACCTTATCCTTGTGTCCAATGTGAATTTTCAAAGCACAATTCGATATTTCGTCTCTGTCCATTCTCTCTCTCTCTCTCTCTCTCTCATCTAACAGAAAGCCACTTTTTTCCATTAGTAGTGAGTTTCTGCGTTAACTGCCTCTTCAGGCTAACAATCGTGCCTGTAATTTTACATTTTATAGTAGCTCTAACTCCGAGCAGCATCGCTTTTGGACATTCTCTCTCTGATTGGATTTGTCAAATCAGAGCATGTGATTTAAGGCTGATGGGAAACAATTAACACTGAGCAATGGATCCTCTCGCCAAGGTCACATCCGGCGAAATGCGAGCGAACAGCATTCATGGCTAATTGAATATGAGTTGTGAAGCAGTTAAAGTTTTGCTTGGCACCCAAATTGGGATTGCAGAGATAATATAGGCCACTGCATTCTCTCTCTCACTCACTCTCTCTCTCTGTGTCAGAGAGAGAGAGACTGACTAGAGGTACTGATGTGGCATACAAAACCAAACTTAGACCAGCTACATTTGGGGGGAAATGGGACACAGATTAAAAAAATATATATTTTTTCCCTTTTTCTCTCGTTTTTATTTATTATTAAAGTGATGCTTGTAAATTTTTAATCTTTCAAACAGAATTTAGGACAGAACTCAGCATGAGTGAGAACATTTACTGCTCTAACTATGATAAAATTCCCAGATGTGAAGGTTAGTGTGACAGGGTGGGCTCAGCGTGAGCTCTTATAGAAATCCACAGAAAAACAGTAGACTGTTAGACAATGTCTTTATAACTGATAATATGATATTGCATATTTAATTTTGAACCCTTTGCATGACATGTAAGCATGTTCCATGTTTCTGAGTGTTTCAATCTCTGAATCAAGTGACACATCGAGTGGTTTGAATCATTATTAATGGATTTAGGACAAAACTCCATGTGTGTGAGGCAGCAGCGTGTTGTTAGCTATTTATATTTCAACAAGACACATCTCACACTGTCCAACACTTACAGCATAAATATAGACTTAAACAATGAAAATGACAACAATCATGCACACATTTATATTGTTTTCTACAGATATCTGTTAAACATATATGTGATGTAATTTTTTTATTACATATTCTAATTGATAGTCTTTTAATTATTTAAACTTTTCGAGGATTGTTTTAGGTTTCTATCCAGCATTTCGTAATATTCCATCATATATATTGTATGCATTTTTTAATATATTAAAAGTAATATGTTCAAAATATGTAAGTATGCTCACTTCATATAATATTTATCTCACTATAGAAATTATATATTTTACATATATTTGTGTTACTTATACATATTGCATATCATTCTTAAATTTATTTTAATTTATATTGCATTCTCATTACAGATTTTACATTTATTCCTTTATGATGTTTTCATACTTTTTAAGATCATTTTATTTATTTATTTATTTTTACTTCCCTATGGCTGTATTAAATATGTATTATTTACTATAATTTTTTTTATAATTATAAGTATTTATTTTTAAATGTTTGATTTATTTACTGCTTATTTATTCCCTTTTTTCAGAAAAAAACATATATTTCTTAGACAAGACCTATTTTCAATAATATTTACTATGTTTACTAAAAATAACTATTTATTTATTTATTTATTTATTTATAACTTTATTTAATATTTTTTTAAAAAAATTTTTTTTTACTTCAATTGCATGACTAAAATATAATGTTTTTTGGATATTATTCATCATAAAATATTTAGTATGTATTATTTATTTGCTTTCCAGTAGTTGCGCAATGAGAATTCACAAGTGGTTTTCCTGTGAGATTGTACATTCGTTATTTCCTTCCCTCAATCCTCATGGATAAATCTCTTTCACACACACACACACACACACAGAGGAAACAGATGGAGTATGCTGACAATAGCTCCGTGATCGAGCAGCTGTGTTCCTGTGTACACAAGCGAGTAATGAATAATCAGGGCCTCGTCTCCAACCGGCTCCCATTAATACTAAAGTGTTCTAATTAGCCCTCCAAACTGCTCATCTCCCTCCAGTCAACAAAATCTCACCTGATTTTTACTTTTCCAATATTTTAGTGGGACAGAGATGGAAGCTTTCTTGTAATATTTTAACATTCATCACTTTCATTATATGTAGTGTTACCTCCGTGAAGTTGGCACCCCATATGATGAGAGTGCAAATAAAAGTATTTCTGTTTGTGAATCAGTTGTGCTCACAAAAAAAAAAAAAAAATGTGTGCAAACAATTTTAGAGAAATTAACCATTAAATGCTTTAATGGCCCAGCACCCCATTAACACCCAAATGACTCCAAACATGTCCGATTTTTTTGTGTACGTTTGTGCATGCAGTAAACATGTCTCCATATGTACCAAATGATATACTGTACTGTATCTGGAGGAAAAAGGATGAGGCTTGTAATCCTAAGAACACCATCCCAAATGTGAAGCATGGGGGTGGCACCATCATGTTCTGGGGGTGTTTTGATGGAAAAGGGAATGTTGCACTTTAGAAAATAGATAGCATCATGAGGGAAAAAAATATATATATATCTAGAAATACTGAAGCAACACATTGTATCACTCATGCAGTTTGGGTAAAATGAAGAAATGGGGGAAAGGCTCATGGTAACTCATGGTGCATTTTATTTTTCTCTTAGTTTCACTTTTCAGTGACTTTGTTTCACTCTGTGCACACATGCACACATACACAGTGCTGGGCTGTTCAGTTCTCTCTCTCTCTTTCTCTCTCTCTCACTCACTCTCATTTTAGTTATTGGCTTCTCTCTGCTGGTTCTACCTGCCTTCTCTCCATCCACAACTAATGCTCAAACCATGCCCCCGCTGCCATATACACCCACTGCCTGACTCAGCTGAGGGAACCATGCAGCCTGCAGCTGATACTCCCCCGGTGGAAGTGGTAATCTGCCACCACCCATGGCCTGTGGATTACCTTGAATTTAGATGGTTGAAGTGTCAGATATCAATGAGTAATCCGTGTGATGGCATCCTTCATGCGGTGGAGCCATTGGAGCAGGGCATGATTGAGAGTGAAAGGGTGTCCCACCAGGTAGTATCAGAGAGTGGGGACTGCCTTCTTGGTGGTCAGGCACTCCTTTCTGTATTGTGCTGTATTTCTTCTCTTGCATGAAGAGCTTGAGGCTGATGTATGGCATGGGGCACTCCTCCCCCTTTACCATCTAGGACAAAAGGTCCCCAGCCCTCTGTCCATCATGTCAGTCTGCAGAACAAAGGGAGAGAAAAGTCAGGTGAATGCAACCAAAACAACAACAGCAACAACAACAAAATGCTTTGATCGGGGCGAAAGCCCATTTGCATGGCTCCGTTCCCTGGATGAAAAGGTCAACTGAACATACTCAGTTTAATTTTATTTGCAGAAGGTCCCTCCTCCCAATTTTCTCTAATGACATCCAAGACAGCATGAGGCTTGTGACCATACAATAATTCCAATGGGGAGAACCCCATGGAGACTTGTGAGACTTCTCAAACTGCAAATAAAAGGGGTTCTAGCCATCTATCCCAATTTTGAGTGTTGTTGTGCATGAACTTATGAATCATGTTTTTAAGCATCTAAATAAAACATTTGACCAGCCCATCCATCTGTGGCTGGTAAACACTGGTCCAAATTGATTTAATCCCCAGTAATTCGTACAGTTTGCAAAACATGTGTGATATGAATGTTGTGCCTTGATCAGTCAGGATCCTGATAGAAATATACTGTATGTTTGGCATGCCTGAAACTGGAAAAGGCAGGCTGTTCTGATTGTTACTTGTTTTGGTTCATTAAATCCTTGAGATTTTTCTTTGCTTACACATTCTGCTCTCTGCTTAATGAAGGTTATGTTGACCAGTAATGTCTTTCTTCTTTCATAAGATTATGATCCTAATAGATTATGTAATAGTGCAGTACATGATGTCTCTCTCTTCTTTCATAAAGTAGTGTAGTCTAAAGAAGTGATGTAATGCTTCATCACTCATTTACATTACTCTGTCACACACAGCCAACTCAGCTTCCTAATTCATTGTCATCCAATCACATAGGTACAACACACTCTTGGATGTGAATATGAGAAACATCTCTGAAGAGCTGTGTCTGTGTCAGTAACTGTTTGCTCCCAGATCAATCCATGAGGCAGAAACTCTTAGGTGGCAGAGGTCTACATTCCTAGATTATACTTTGTCAATTGAACCTCCTTTGGTATAGACACATCAAAACCTAACAGATCCTGCCTCAGAAGATAATGCTGGGATAATGTGGAAGAGTGCCTCTGCAATGCTGCATGCAGAAATGTTGTGAAGACACAATGCTTTTGGGTATCGAGTTGCATAATCTACTTGGATTAATACAAAGTGATACCCTTGTTTAGTCTTATCTAATAGTCTGATGAGACAAGACCAATTCTTTTGAATAGGATCTCAATCAATGGTAAGGATTAAACCAGCTGACATTTGTAACATGCCATGCACCACCTGCGAACTTCGCTACAAATGCCCAGCCAATAGAAATGGTCCATGAGACCATTCAGTGGTCCATGAGACCAATGGTCTGTGAGACCATTCAATCCTGCGACAGAAATCCTTCATGGAATAAAAGTCTTTGGGACCAACAACTGGGTTGTTTCCTCCTGAATATCCTGCATGTCTCTATATAACCTATCCTTATAGAATAGAAAAGTATGTGTACGCAGATGACACAGATGGGCCTTGGACTTCCTCCCAGCCAGTGTTGCACTGAAATTCCCCCGAGTTTCCCTACAGCAGGACTAATCCACCTATGGACTAGTCCATAGGTGCTTTACCAATGCCTGAAACCCTGGGCAATTTGTTCCCAAAATTACTGGATAGGTGAGGCAGTTATACTTTTCTCATAGGAATATAATTATGACAGGCATATGCGGATACTTCTGAATATCCCCATGTACACAGCTCACTTTCACCAGTCATGCATTTCCCAATGCCCTGCAGTGAATCAGGCTTTGATGAACTGTGGTCTGATTACACCCTACATCCACCAAGGCCTAATGTGTAGTCTCTTGAATACTCACTGCCACTTAGGATGTTTCTTGCAGGAGCTGCTAAGTGGGTATATCTTTAAGACAATTGAAGGAGGGGATGCAGGCATGTCTTTGAGAATGGAAATGCAAATGGGAGCTGCTGAGTGGTTGTGTCTTTAGGAGTGTAGATTGGAATATGGGCATCTCTTTGAAACTACATATGCAAATAAGGGCAGCTAAGTGGGCATGTCTTTAAGATCATTTTTGCAAAATGAGAGCTGCTATTAAAAAGAAAGGTCCTCAGCAATATTCTGAAGTGCTATTTACTGTTGATCCCATCTGATGGACAGCTGGTAAATAAGTTCTAACCCCCTACTGGTTTGAAGAACTATTAAACGTTCTGGTGTTTGAGATGTTCCACACAGGAAGCCAGTGTGAAAGGTGCAACAGAAATAAAATATTATTATGAAGTCTCAGGACGGCACAGCTGTACATTTAATTATTCTGTTTGTGCAAAACTCCACAGTGATACTGGAGTTAGGTATCATCTGGTGTGTGTGTGTGTGTGTGCACGCATGCACACATCTCCATGAATATGCAGATGGTAAAATGCCAGGGACATTCCTGATGCATCCAACACCTGCTCACACACACACACACACACACACATTCATACCGCCTACTTAATCTTCTTTCAAGAGAAGCGATACCTTTAGAGTTTGATGGAACAGCTGTTTGGAGCAAAATCCACAAAATGTAGCATCTCACTCTTGTCCCTTTTCTTTCTTCCTGTCTTTTTTAAACCAATTTAAAACTGATTACCCCTTTTCCTACTTTTTAAACAATTATTTCCTTTTTTCTTACCTTCCTTTTCTGTCTTCATTTCCTTGTCTCACTTCTCTCTTTTACCTTTACCCTTAGTTTTTTTTTCTTTTTTTTGACATCATATAATTTTTTCTTGGCCTCTTGTTGTCTTTATTTTTATTTCTTGTGCTAGTTTGTTTCTCTCTTTTCTTCCTTCTTTCTTTCTTTCTTTCTTTCTTTCTTTCTTTCTTTCTTTCTTTCTTTCTTTCTTTCTTTCCCATATAAGCACGGGTTACTTTTTTTATAGCTATCTTTAATTTCAATATGTTTAAATCACCCCTGCTGTATATGTCACAGCATGTCATACATTTGTCTTTGTATCTTTGTTTTATGTCATTTTTAGACCTTTTGGCTGAACTTGCATCTTGTAATGCCCAAGTTAATAACCAGAAATGCAAATTGACATTCAACTATCTTGACCTTCCATTTTGACATCCTGTGTAAAAAAAAGACAATTAGCATTAAGGAGGCAATCTTTTTTAAATTATATAATTGGCAGACCTGGAGCGGCATGGTGGTGTAGTGGTTAGCGCTGTCGCCTCACAGCAAGAAGGTCCTGGGTTCGAGCCCAGTGGTCGATGAGGGCCTTTCTGTGTGGAGTTTGCATGTTCTCCTTGTGTCTGCATGGGTTTCCTCTAGGTGCTCTGGTTTCCCCCACAGTCCAAACACATGCAGGTTAGGTTAATTGGTCGCTCTAAATTTACTGTAGGTGTGAATGGTTGTTTGTCTCTATGTGTTAGCCCTGTGATGATCTAGCGACTTGTCCAGGGTGTACCCCACCTCTCGCCCATAGTCAGCTGGGATAGGCTCCAGCTTGCCTGCGAGCCTATACAGGATAAATGGCTACAGATAATGGATGGATGGATCGATGGAATTGGCAGACCTTGCTGTGCATAACTAGCTGTCCTACTGATGGTAACATGCTAACAACGGCTGTGACTGTGATACTTGTGAGATCAGGATCATTTTTTAACATATTGCTCTGAAAGTTACTTAGCATTACAAGAGCATCATATGTAAGCTAAATATTAACACTTATAATGGCTATAAATACAGTATTGAATATATTACATTATACACCGTTCAGCCATAAAATTAAAAACACTGACAGGTAAAGTGAATTACATTGATTATGTTGTTACAATGTCAAGACGTGGGATATATTAGGTAGCAAGAGAACAGTCAGTTCTTGAAATTGATGTGTTGGAAGCAGGAAAAATGGGCAAGTGTAAGGATCTGATTGACTTTGATGAGGGCCAAATTGTGATGACTAGATAACTGGGTCTGAGCATCTCTAAAATGAAACATCTTGTGGGGTGTTCCTGGTATGGATGCGAATCAATGAGCCTTCGACAGTTCACCAGTTCACTGGTTGTCCTTCCTTGGATCACTTTTGGTAGGTACTAACCACTGCATACTGGGAACACCCCACAAGATGTGCCATTTTGGAGATGCTCAGACTTCACTTTACCTGTCAGTGTTTTTAATTTTATGGTTGATTGGTGTAAATATAGTCAATCAGTTCACTACTGAATAAGGCAAGGTGAAATATTTTTTCATTATTATTTTTTAATTTTTATTTTTTTTTACACAATGCATATCATAATCAGTCTGCATCAGTTGATTGAATATTTTGGGTATCATATATTATAAAATTAGACATATATGCAAATGACACTTCAGTTCAGTAATGAAGAAATTAATATGCTCTGGTGTAAAATCATCATAAATCCAATAATAGGTGGTTTTTTTAATTTTATTTTTTATTTTTATTTATTTTTTTATTCCTCTGTTATGTAATTATTAATAGAAAAAAAAACCTGGAGTGGAAACAAAAGGGGGTTTTTTGTTTTGTTTTTTGTGTGTTATATGTGAAGTGCTATTTGTGAAGTGCTAATGTTCAGAAAATATGATGGTTGTGAATGGACAAAAACAAAAACAGTGAAATCAACTTCTTTTTGGATATTTTATTGCCACAGTTTACAAGAAGACATATTATAGATTCAATTTATGAAACATACCTTCTAGCAGCAATTCAGGGGGTGAAGCAATTTTTGGCACATGTTCCCAAAGAGATATGTTCTAATTGTTTTGGCATTATCCTCACAGATGACAGCAGAAAAAGTTTATACGTTTCCTTGACTTTTTTCACTGTTTTTCCTTTTTACCGTTACTTCTAGAACTTGACACTAGAATTTGCTATTATCTCCTATTTTATATTTTTCTTGAATACCTGTTTACTTAGTCAGTTTTAATCTTAGTTTTAGTTTAGTTTTTGTACATGTGTTGTTCGTGTGCTTGTCACATCAGACAATGCTCACCTACATGAGAGAAGCACACCTGAAGTATCAGGCTCAAGTGGGGGCTCTGCTGGCAGACATACTGTACCAGTCGAGCTGCAGAGACATCAGCAGAGGACAAGAGCTGGTGTGAAGGCAAGAGAGAGGCAAGAGAGGAACAGAAGACTTAAACCTTGTCTTACATTGATTGTCATGGGGAACATGAGAACACTAACCAACAAAATGGATGAACTCACAGCACTGACAAGCAGTCAGCACTAGTATCAGGAATGCAGTTTGTTGTGGTTCATGGAGATATGGCTGACAAGGAACACACTGGACTGTTCTGCTGAGCTAGCTAGCTTCATTGTCATGTGAACTGACAGGGAACAACAGAGCAGTAAGAAGAAAAGATGCCTAGCCATCCTTGTTAACTTGAAATGGTGTCACCCTGGGCATGTAACATTGAAGGAGAGCATCTATACTCCAGATATAGAGTTGTTGGCTGTGGGACTGAGGCCACACTATCTGCCTTGGGAGTTCTCTCACACCATTGTTGTTACCAACATTGCACTCTCGGTGATGGCTGCATGCACCTGTGACATAATCCACTCAACTGTCACAGGATTACAGACACTACACCTGAGTGCTATGTCATGAAGATCTTCAAGAGACCTGTACTGTGGCAACATAGGCCCCAGTGAGTGACTCCCTCAACCCTCTGCAGTTCGCATACCAGGCCCAAATCAGCATAAATGGCACCTGCTACTGTATATATTTCTTACACCTGGAGAGGCCTGGAAGCACAGTGATAGTCATGTTCTTGAATCCTCTAGTGCATTTCACCCCATTAGGCCACTTCTGCTTGCAGAGAAGCTCTCAGACATGTAGGTAGACCATGACATGGTGACCTGGATTATAGCTACCTCACCAATATACCACAGTTCATCTGGCTGTAAGGAAGCCTGTCAGATGTGGTAATGCACAACATCAGTGCACCCCAAGGAGCCATACATTCACCATTTCTTTTTCACTATCTGCACCAACGACTTCCACATCAACTCTGGAACATGCCAAGTCCAGAAGTTCTCTGATGATTCCACCATCGTGGTACCGGTATGTATCAATGAAGAGGAGGTGGAGTACAGAGGGGTGATAGAAGAGCTTCACCAGATAGTGCGGGGAGAACCACCTCCAGCTCAATATTGGCAGGACCAAGGAGCTGGTGTTGAATTTCCAATGGAACGGGAAGCTCCCAACCCATATTGCCATCTGGGGAGGAAATAAAGAAGGTGGACTTGTACAGGTTATTGGGAGTACACATGAACAATAAACTGGGCTAGACACAGAACAACAAGGCTCTCTATATAAGAAATGACAGAGCAGTCTCTTCTTTCTTAGGAGGCTTAGGTCTGTCAATGTGTAACAGACTACTGCAGATGCTAGCCAGCACACTATTTGAAGAAAAAGCCTTTAATTGTCATATACACACTCAAGCACAGTGAAATTCGTCCTCTGCATTTAACCCATCTGAAACAGTGAACATATGCATGCACACACATGAGTGAGCAATGAGCACCCACACATACCCAGAGCAGGAGGCAGCTATGCTACAGTGCCCAGGGAGCAGTTGAGGGTTAGGTGCCTTGCTCAAGGATACCTCAGTCCAAGGCTGCCCCATGTTAACCAAACCGCATGTCTTTGAACTGTGGAGGAAACTGGAGCACCCAGAAGAAACCCACACAGACACAGGGAAAACATGCAAACTCCACACAGAAAGGCCCCTGTCAGCCGCTGGGCTCAAACCTGGAAGCTTCTTGCTGTGAGGCGACAGTGCTAACCACTACACCACCATGCCGCCAGACAGATTTAACAAGTTGCTGAGGAAGAGCAGCTCTGTTGTTGGACTAAAATTGAACAGTCTTGAGGCAGTGGTGGAGAGGAGGATGAGGGATAAAATAAGGACCATCCTGGGCAACCTCTCTCATCCCCTCTATGATGAGCTATGGCAAATGGGGAACACCTTCAGCCACAGGCTTATTGCCCCCAAGTGAAAGGTATAGTAATTAAGGTGCTCCTTTGTGGTGACAGTCATCAGGCTATACAACTGTGCCTGAGACCCCAAGCTAATAATTCTTCCCTTGTTGTTAGTTGATCTAGATTTGATATTGATTCATATTTGAAATGAGTAGTTTTACAAATTGGTGAATTACTGTAGTGCCATGTAAATTTAGAGGTAAATAAAAAAAAATGGAGTCAATTACATTGAGGTCCTTAAGTCATCTACAAAAAGGTGGTCTGAATAAATCATACCATTGGTGAGATATTCCATACCTGAGATATCTGATATCACATCTTGTTTGACAGTTTCACTGTCAAATTTGTTTGTGCATGATGGACAAATCATCCTGTCAAACAAAAATCTTAGAAAGTAGTCTTGTTCAGGTATCATGATGCTGTGTTGATGGTGATTGGACAAAATTTGTCAGAGAAGAAGCAAAAAAAAAATGCATAAAGGCACAAAGTCAAATGTTTCAGAAATAGGGTGTTGAACTCAACATGACCAAAAGAGTCAGAGGAAAAGGGAATAATGTTTCAACAATATTTTATTGCAGACTCCATTGTAGAAGCATAACAACAACAACAACAACAACAAGAGCAACAACAACAACAACAGCAGCAGCATGAATAATAATAATAAGAAGAAAAAGAAGAAGATACAATTCCAATGCACCTTCCGTACTTGACCCTCAAATAAATAAATAAATAAATAAATAAATAAAAATTCAGTCCAACCTCTGTCTATATCAGTTTGGCAAAGCTGCTTTAGTTATTGTGCTTTACTAGCAATTACATGAGTGTTTAATCAGCATTTAAAAAAAAAGAGCTTGAAATACAATCAATCAAAATAAGATAAATTGAAAAATAAAATGGGACTAAGAATGGAACTCCACATTAATTTCCGATTAGATAAATGAGATTTTAAAAAAGCATTTAAGAGCAACCTCTGAAATGCCAACCTGGTTAATTGAATCAATCCAAATGCCATGATCAATAGTATCAAAGGTCAAACAATATCAGGACCACACCAGTGTTAGCCTGTGAAAAAATCTCATCTCATCTCATTATCTCCAGCTGCTTTATCCTTCTACAGGGTCGCAGGCAAGCTGGAGCCTATCCCAGCTGACTACGGGCAAAAGGCGGGGTACACCCTGGACAAGTCGCCAGGTCATCACAGGGCTGACACATAGACACAGACAACCATTCACACTCACACCTACGGTCAATTTAGAGTCACCAGTTAACCTAACCTGCATGTCTTTGGACTGTGGGGGAAACCGGAGCACCCGGAGGAAACCCACATGGACAACATGCAAACTCCACACAGAAAGGCCCTCGCCAGCCCCGGGGCTCGAACCCAGGACCTTCTTGCTGTGAGGCGACAGCACTAACCACTACACCACCATGCCGCCCCTGTGAAAAAATGTCAATTTATATTCACGATGTTCTGATTCATACAAAATTCAGACCTTTCAAAGATGTTTAGTCGCTGTGCTATGGTTTGAATTTTGTGTTCTGGTCTAAAAATATGACAGGACACAAGGCTGTGTTATTTTTTTTTATTTTTTGGTACATGCTTATGTACACACACACACACAAAAAAGAACACAGACTTGTGTACTGTCATATTGTGTATATATATACAAGGTGCGATTTGTCAAAAAAACAGAAGGGGGGATGGTTTTTTTTTAATCATGAAACGTCACAAAATTAAGGTAACAATAGGCTAACAGCTCAATAACATCTGATGATATCAAATGAATAACACTAAATGAAAACGAACACTAAACCAGAGATAGTAAATTCATCTTCCTATCTCTCTGACTAAATACACGAACACTAACACACAACAAAGTTCGCATTGCTTGTCGCGTTGCTGTGATGTTTCTCTCCCTCCGGATTAAATGGACAGTGACTTGAAAATCACTGAAATACATGAATACTAAATGAACAGTTTGCTCTGATGGTGCAGTTCATGTGGCCTTTTCTGCTTTCCCGTCGATGCGCTATCCGCCACGTTTTGCCCTTCTTTAATCCACATTTCTGCGAATTTCTCAGCAGGGAAGGAACGCACGTCTGGCCCATTGACAGCGAGGAAAAGAAGGCTGTCAGTGTGGATACATTCATTCTTTTGCGCTCATCAGTAAGGATGTGATTCATGGCGCTAAATCCACGTTCACACTCTGATTATCTACAATGTATCTATTTGTTGGGGATGTTTGTAGGGTTGCCAACTTTCTCATATCCAAATGAGGGACACTTTGTTCCGGGTGCGGACAAGTACCGGTACAGGCCCTGTACACGCACCCCAGCGCCCCAAAATAGTTACAGTACCGAATCGCCTTTAGGTGAGTGTTTCAAATGTAGGCCACTACAAATTCATTTCTAAAATAGAGCTTTTAAAAATTAATAGACCAATTAATGGATATTTTTAAGCAACTTAATGCAAAATAACAAACAATTCTAATATTGTCTATTTTTTCTCTTTTAAACTTTGGCCAAATAATTCATCAGGCCATATTGATGAAGGCAATGTCATAAACTGAAAAATGATTTGCTGTAGCTGTAAAACCCTGATATTTGCTTAATTGTCCATTTGAAAACCCTATCTGCAATGCTTCATAGCAGAAGAAGAAGAGAGAAAGACATCACAAAGGTAGGAGTGAGGCAGAAAAGCTCCCCTACTATAGGCTGAGGTCTATCCTGTTTTGGAAGGTTTTTTTTTTAAGCTATCTGCTATCCTTATCAAACAGTTAGGGTGTATCCACTGGCTGCACCATCTGCTCTAGTTTAATTTGATGCCTATTTTGTCAGTATAGCTTAAAAATTCAGGATATGGCAACAGTGAATGGTTTTAAATCGTAGATGACCGCGACTCGCGGTAATAGCGCTTCTCACGGCAATTACGCGATTTACACCACAGCATTGGAGTGAGGGCAGGATCTGTCCCTGACGGGACAAATTAAAATTACCCAAAAAACGGGATGTCCCGCCCAATACGGGACGGTTGGCAACCCTAGACGTTCGTGAACATCAAAGCTGCCACTTCGGGTCATTTTGAAAGTGAGTGCAATGTAGACCATAGAAAACTGTGTCACAACATGCCTGTCATGTCAACTTTTTTTTTTTGGTTTGTTTGTTTTATTGACGGGGTTGTCCCCGAGGATTTTTTTTCAGCAGAGATAAAAACCAGAGGGGGGGATGATCCCCACCATCCCCCCCAGCAAATCGCACCCAGTATATATATAAGAGAGACCTTCATGATTGTCACCCCTGAGTTTTCTCCTATTACATTCTATAAGGTTGGCGATACAGAGCAGGGAATCTGAGACCATTCTTCTTTACACAATCTCCCCCCAGTCATCCAGAGTCCTCGGCCCTCTCTTCTGCTCTCTCTTCTTCAGCTCACCCCACAGATTTTCACTGGGGTTCAGGTCAGGGGACTGAGACGGCCATGACAGAAGCTTGATTCTGTGGTCAGTTAACCATTTTGTGTTGATTCAGACATATGCTTTGGATCATTTTCCTACTAGAAGATGATGACCCAGTTTTAGTTTCATGGCAGAGGCAGCCAGAGTCTGATTTAAAATTTGAATGATTAAACAATCATTGGAGCCATCCAGCCTTGTTTTCAACACCAAACCCACCTTGAGTGTTTATTGTCAAAAAGCCCAATATTTGTTCCACCAGACCATAGAATATTGTTCCAGTCAAAGTTGTAGTAGTGTTTTGTAAACTTCAGGTGCTTGAGGCTACGTTTACATTAAACCGTATCTGTCTCGTTTTCTTCGCGGATGCACTGTCCGTTTACATTAAACCACCTGGAAACGCCGGGAAACGGGAATCCGCCAGCGTCCACGTATTCAATCTAGAGCGTATCTGGTCCGGTGCTGTGTAAACATTGAGATACGTGAATACGCTGTGCTGAGCTCTAGCTGGCGTCTCATTGGACAACGTCACTGTGACATCCACCTTCCTGATTCGCTGGCGTTGGTCATGTGACGCGACTGCTGAAAAACGGTGCGGACTTCCGCCTTGTATGACCTTTCATTAAAGAGTATAAAAGTATGAAAATACTGCAAATACTGATGCAAATACTGCCCATTGTGTAGTTATGATTGTCTTTAGGCTTGCCATCCTTCCACTTGCAAGTGTTAAGTGATATGCGCTGGGATCACACACACAGCGGCTCAGTCCCGAAAACACTGCTAGTGTGCTTCACTCGCGCGCTCTGTGAGCTGCGCAGGGCCGGAGTGCGCACCCTCCAGAGGGCACTCGCTGTTCAGGGCGGAGTGATTTGGAGCGCAGGATGCCTGCGGAGCCGCGTATTGGTATTGTTGTGTGCACGCGAATCGTGTATTGGTGTTGCTGTGTGCACACTAATCGTTTTAAAAACATTAATCTGATGATCCGCTGATACGGTCTAATGTAAACATGGGCTAAGTGTGTGGTTAACTGACAGAAAAGTTTTTTTTTTAATTAAATTAAATTAAATTAAATTCATTCATTCATTTATTTTTATTTATTTATTTTTTTTCCTGGCAGACCTTCCAAATAATCTGTTGGCATGAAGATGGCATCTGATGGTGGTTTTGGAGACTTGGAAACCCCAAGATTTTACTTTTTCTTGTAATTCACCAACAGTGATCCTTGGGGATTTTTTTTTTTTTGCCTCTCTTACCCTCCTCCTCACTGTATGTGGAGGCAGAATAAACTTGACTCCTCTTCCAGGTAAGTTTGTAACATTTACAGTTGGTGTCCACTTTTTTATTAGTGCCCTTACAGTAGAAATGGACATTTTCAGGTGAGTAGCTTTTTTAATAACCATTCCTTGACTAATGAAGGTCAACACACTTCTCCCTCATTTGGTTTGTCAAGTCAAGCTTATTTGTATAGCATTTTTAGCAATAAACATTGTCACAAAGCAGCTTTATAGAATTTGAACAACTTAAAACTTGAGATAATTTTATCCGGGGGCGGCACGGTGATGTAGTGGTTAGCGCTGTCACCTCACAGCAAGAAGGTCCGGGTTTGAGCCCCATGGCCGACGAGGGCCTTTCTGTGTGGAGTTTGCATGTTCTACCCGTGTCCGCGTGGGTTTCCTCTGGGTGCTCCGGTTTCCCCCACAGTCCAAAGACATGCAGGTGAGGTTAACTGGTGACTCTAAATTGACCGTAGGTGTGAATGTGAGTGTGAATGGTTGTCTGTGTCTATGTGTCAGCCCTGTGATGACCTGGCGACTTGTCCAGGGTGTACCCCGCCTTTCGCCCATAGTCAGCTGGGATAGGCTCCAGCTTGCCTGCGACCCTGTAGAACAGGATAAAGCGGCGAGAGATAATGAGATGAGATAATTTTATCCCTAATCTATCCCCAGTGAGCAAGTCTGTGGTGGCGGTGGCAAGGAAAAACTCCCTCAGACGACATGAGGAAGAAACCTCGAGAGGAACCAGACTCAAAAGGGAACCCATCCTCATTCGGGCAACAACAGACAACATGACTATAACATTAACAGTTTTAACATGAAGTCAGTTTTGTTGATGTTATAAACTCTTCATTGATGGAAACTTGAGTGCAAAACTGTTCATGACAACTGCAGTCCTGAAGTTAGCAAGTCAACTGTAGTCCTCAGCCATAAAAGCATTACTGTAAGTGTCCAGAGCATCCTCCAGGTGTGACTTTCAACTGTCCACATGGGGCCGTCCTCCACAGGAGTGATGTGATGAAACTCCAACTGGACACAGGGCACCAGGATGGATCAGGCAGGTCCGAGGAGCAGAAGAGGTCAGCATCTCGATCTCAGGACCAACATATAACTCAGAGGGACAGATTTTTTTTTTGGGGGGGGCAGAGAAAACACAGGTTGTTAGGTATGGCCAATGTCACCTGAATAAGTAGGAACAGTATACATATTGCACTGAGTACAAGCAGGGACTCTGGCAACTATGACAGCATAACTAAAAGGGGAGAGCCAGAAGGTAACACAGGCATGAGGGAGCCCCGGGACATAAAGCAGCCACCCACTACACCATCAACAAACTTGAGTGAGCAAGCGAGTGGGGGACTGACAGCATCCATACATCCCAGTTTACCAAAACACACTCTGGTTTGTGTGTTCTTTTATCGTTCCCATGTTGATGTTAAGGGAATTTGGCCTCTGTATCCCCCTATATTTGTACCCCTGTTAAACAGGAAGTCATGGATTACAGTTTGAAAGTTCCTACACACTCCACTCAACTCAAACATGTACAATTTAAATGGGAAGCATGCTTTAGTCACATTGTGTTCATTATAATTTCCAGGGGTGACAATAATAGTGGCACATGTGTTTCTTGATGAGGGATTTGTTTTTACCTGAATACATTTATTTCAATTAAAGGTTGGGTTTTTCTCATACTTTCAGTGTGAGATGAAGCGATGTCACAAAAAGGTAGAGTTTTCTAACCCTTTTAACTCATCTTTACAACAGCTGCCAACAACTGCAGAGGACTCTCTCTCTCTCTCTCTCTCTCTCTCTCTGTCTATACACTACCGTTCAAAAGTTTGGGGTCACCCAGACAATTTTGTGTTTTCCATGAAAAGTCACTTTTATTTACCACCATAAGTTGTAAAATGAATAGAAAATATAGTCAAGACATTTTTCTGGCCATTTTGAGCCAGAAATCAATCGACCCCACAAATGTGATGCTCCAGAAACTCAATCTGCTCAAAGGAAGGTCAGTTTTATAGCTTCTCTAAAGAGATAAATTGTTTTCAGCTGTGCTAACATGATTGTACAAGGCTTTTCTAATCATCCATTAGCCTTCTGAGGCAATGAGCAAACACATTGTACCATTAGAACACTGGAGTGATAGTTGCTGGAAATGGGCCTCTATACACCTATGTAGATATTGCACCAAAAACCAGACATTTGCAGCTAGAATAGTCATTTACCACATTAGCAATGTATAGAGTGTATTTCTGATTAGTTTAAAGTGATTTTCATTGAAAAG
Organism: Neoarius graeffei; assembly: GCF_027579695.1. Lineage (NCBI taxonomy): Eukaryota > Metazoa > Chordata > Actinopteri > Siluriformes > Ariidae > Neoarius > Neoarius graeffei. The sequence continues at coordinate 10,786,610 of NC_083586.1, forward strand.
AACAGTGCTTTTTTTTCAAAAATAAGGAAATTTCAAAGTGACCCCAAACTTTTGAACGGTACACTCTAAAAAATAATGGGGCCAGTACCGGTTCTTCAGGGCGATGCCATAGAAGAACCTTTTTCAGGGCTTCAAAGAACTGTTCATGCAACAGTTCTTTAAAGAACCATTTAAGCCATTTGTTTGAGCAGTGAAGACAGATTTGTGTAAACATAGCCTATGTGCATTGACCAGCAAATGGTAAGAGAATGCCAGGCTCTGAAGAACCATTTCCAATGTGAAGAACCTTTCGCATAATGTGATGGTTCATCACAGAGTTTTGACTCTCCATGGAACCATCCAGAGATTTGAAGAACCACTGAAGCACCTTTATTTTTTAGAGTGTAGTGTATCACCAAAAAGGGGGAAGATCAAAGTCTGTTCATTAGTTTTTTTCAGCTGGAGAACTCCACAGGTAAAACCTAATCCCATCCAAGATTGGAATGATTTTGGGAATGACTTCTCCATCAAAACAATTCTTACTTGTCAGTATCGATAATGTTGGTGGAATCAACTGAAAGAGAGCATGGCTAATTGCAATTTTTGGTGTTCCTGCAGACACAGTTTCAAAGACTTATTCTGATGTCATTGCTTTTACCTCACTGCTTGCCCGCCATAGAATTCTCTTAGGATGGAAATCTTCTACACCCCTTTCACTAGCCCAGTGGCTGGAGGATACTATGCTCTTTCTTAAATTAGAAAAGATTAAATTTACTCTTAGAGGGTCAATGAGAAAATTTTACTTGAGATGGCAACCCCTTATCACTTATTTTGATAAGTTAAAAGAGCTAGAGGCTGAATCCACATAGCTTATGTTACCTTCCCATGATCTTTTTGAATGTGTAGGTCTAGTACACATGAAGCTGCTCTTGAACACCTGGGCTTATTCAATTATTATTATTATATCCCCCCCCAATTATTATTATTATTATTATTATTATTTTATTTTATTTTTTATTCTTTTCTTGGCTTGGAATTTACTTTATGGTATTGCTTATTGCTGTTCCATGTTTTATAAAAGGAAATAAGGTGGAAACTGCTTTTTACTATCTTTGTCTTAGTAGACAATGTCTACTTCACCCTCTGTATAACTTTGGTTTTCTTCAATAAACAGATTTAAAAAAAAAAAAGAAAGAGAGCATGGCTGTGAAGAAAGGTGACATGCTGAGTCAAAAATTTGGAACTCTTCATACTTAAAAAAAATTTCAAAGGTGAAGCATTTTTAGCCACAATTGCTTTTTTTTCAATCAGGCAGAAGCTGGCACTTATTCCCAGGTGCACAAATGAAGGCATATGAACTGCTGTCACCTCCCTGATTAAGTGTGAGATTAGCACTGTTGCTAAGATACAGTAGCTATTTTCTGCTCTGGGTCAAGGTGTAAGCATGTCAGTGAAATTAGGTCCAAATATACTCAAGACATGGGCTTGAGCTACACCACTTGCTCAGGGAGAAAATTACTGTAAGTTTTTTGATTTGTCGATGTCATCCACAGCATCAGGCCTGTGAAAGGGGGCATGGCGGAAAGTTAGATGGCAGGCATTATAATTAAGAAATATTATATATATAGACAGTGTCTTGCAAAAGAAATCACCCTTGGTGTTTCTCCTATTTTGTCGCATTACAAGCTGGAATTAAAAGGGATTTGGGGGAGGTTAGCACCATTTGATTAACACAACATGCTTTAAAGGTGCAAATTGTTGTTTTATCGTGGCACAAACAATAATTAAGATGAAAAGAAAAATAGAAATCTGGTGTGAGCATAAGTATCCCCCCCAAAGTGAATACTTTATAGAGCCACCTTTTGCTACAATTACAGCTGCAAGTCTCTTGGGGTATGTCTCTATTAGCTTAGCACATCTAGCCACTGGGATTTTTGCCCATTCCTCAAGCCAAAACTGCTCCAACTCCTTCAAGTTCGATGGGTTGCGTTGGTGTATAGCAATCTTCAAGTTATGTCATAGATTCTCAATTGGATTGAGGTCTGGGCTTTGATTAGGCCATTTCAAGACATTTAAATGTTTCCCTTGAAGCCACTCCAGTGTAGCTTTAGCAATATGTCTAGGGTCATTGTGCTGCTGGAATGTGAACCTTCATCCCAGTCTCAAACCTCTGGATGACTTAAACAGGATTTCCTCCAGAATTGCCTTGCATTTCCATCTTTCCTTCAATCCTGACCAGCTTTCCTGTCCCTGCAGATGAAAAGCATCCCCACAGCATGATGCTGCCACCACCATGCTTCACTGTAGGAATGGTGTTCTGAGGGTGTTGGGTTTGAGCCACACATGGCATTTCCCATGATGGCCAAAAAGATACATTTTTGTCTCATTTGACCAGAGAATCTTATTCCATGTGTTTGGGGAGTCTGCCACATGCTGTTGGGCAAACTCCAAACATGTTTTCTTAAGCAATGGATTTTTTCTGCCCACTCTTCCATAAAGCCCCACTCTGTGGAGTGTATGGCTTAAAGTGGTCCTATGGACAGATATTCCCATCTCCACTGTGGATCTTTGCAGCTCCTTCAGTGTTATCTGTGGTGTTTATCTTGCATTTCTGATTAATGCCCTCCTTGACTGGTCTGTGAGTTTTGGTGGGCGGCCTACTCTTGTCAGGTTTGTAGTGGTGCCATATTCTTTCCATCTTGCTGTAATGGATTTAATGGTGCTCCATGGTATTTTTAAAGTTTGGGATATTTTTATAACCTGTCCCTGATCCATACTTCTTCACAACTTTGTCTCTGACCTGTTTGGAGTGCTCCTTGGTTTTCATGTTGCTTGCTTAGTAGTGTTGCAGACTCAGGGTCCTTCCAAAACAGGTTGATTGATACAGACATAATGTGACAGATCATGTGACACTTTGATTGCACACAGATGGATCTTAATCAACTAATTATGTGATTTATGAAGTGAATTGGTTGGACTAGCTCTTATTTAGGGGTTTCATACAAAAGGGGGTGAATACCTATCCACACTCCAGATTTCTGTTTTTTTATCTTAATTATTATTTGTGTCACAATAAAAGAAAAAATTCCACCTTTAAAGTGGTAGGCATGTTATGTAAATCAAATGGTGCTAACCCTCTCATCTCATCTCATCTCATCTCATTATCTCTAGCCGCTTTATCCTTCTACAGGGTCGCAGGCAAGCTGGAGCCTATCCCAGCTGACTATGGGCGAAAGGCGGGGTACACCCTGGACAAGTCGCCAGGTCATCACAGGGCTGATACATATACAGACAACCATTCACACCTACAGTCAATTTAGAGTCACCAGTTAACCTAACATGCATGTCTTTGGACTGTGGGGGAAACCGGAGCAAACCCACGTGGAGAAAATGCAAACTCCGGACAGAAAGGCCCTCGCCGGCCACGGGGCTCGAACCCGGACCTTCTTGCTGTGAGGCGACAGGGCTAACCACTACACCACTGTGCCGCCCCATATATATATATATATATATATATACACACACACACACTACCATTCAAAAGTTTGGGGTCACCCAGACAATTTTGTGTTTTCCATGAAAAGTCACACTTTTATTTACCACCATAAGTTGTAAAATGAATAGAGAATATAGTCAAGACATTTTTCTGGCCATTTTGAGCATTTAATCGACCCCACAAATGTGATGCTCCAGAAACTCAATCTGCTCAAAGGAAGGTCAGTTTTATAGCTTCTCTAAAGAGCTAAACTGTTTTCAGCTGTGCTAACATGATTGTATAAGGGTTTTCTAATCATCCATTAGCCTTCTGAGACAATGAGCAAACACATTGTACCATTAGAACACTGGAGTGATAGTTGCTGGAAATGGGCCTCTATACACCTATGTAGATATTGCACCAAAAACCAGACATTTGCAGCTAGAATAGTCATTTACCACATTAGCAATGTATAGAGTGTATTTCTGATTAGTTTAAAGTGATCTTCATTGAAAAGAACAGTGCTTTTCTTTCAAAAATAAGGAAATTTCAAAGTGACCCCAAACTTTTGAATGGTAGTATATATATATATATATATATATATATATATATATATATATATATATATATATATAAGTGCTGTCAAGCGATTAAATATTTTAATACCAATTAAATACCAATGGTTTTTTTTTATTGCAAAACATAACACGTCTTGACACAGCCACTACAAAGTGAAACCTAAGCCGAGCACCGGCGCGGGGCTAGCAAGAGAACCATGAGTGAAGTGATCTACTGCTTGAGTGTCTACAACTCTAATCAGAGAGATAGATTACACAGTGACGGTAGCCTTGACATGCTTGATTATAATATAAAGTACACTATTATATTAACTTTAAGTTGTTCGTTGATAAATATTGCATTGAATCTGATCTTTACTGTTTCAGCTCACTTAACACATTTTGTACTTTTACACTTTCTGCCTGTTGATGCGTCGCGCTGTCCAATCAGAGGCGGCCAAATTTGCATATTACAGGAAGGATTTCTGGGATAGCATTGAGTTTACAGTTCAGAGGGATCTGGCTTCTTTAGACGCTGTCTTCTTAAAACTGAATAAATATTTAAAAAGAGCCAAATTTGCCAGTCTTTTGAATGGCTCTTTTCAAAGAATGGATCATAAAGATGTGGATCCCATCAAAGAGCCATAAATCCCATCTCTACTATCGTGCCCTGCCCGCGCTGGTTCTTTGAGGGAGGAGGGCAGAGGACTCTGGCTGTGCGGGGCGTGGCATTACAGTCTAGCTGCTATCGGTTTTCTAAGCAAAGTCTTTGTTCCAAGTTCCTGGCAGTTTCAAAAGCTTATGAAAAACCTACATCTTGTCACAGAGCATTAATCTCGCGATAAAAAAATTATCGCCGTTAAAATTGAGTCAAGTTAACGCGTTAATAACACGACATTTTTGACAGCACTAATATATATATATATATATATATATATATAGGGGGTGTCGTGGTTAGCACTGTCGCCTCATCACAGCAAGAAGGTTCTGGGTTCGAGCCCAGGGCCCTTTCTGTTTGGAATTTGCATGTTCTCCCTCTGTCTACATGGGGTTCCTCCCGGTGCTCCAGTTTCCCCCCACAGTCCAAAGACATGCAGGTTAGGCTAATTGGTGGCTCTAAATTGTCCATCAGTGTGAATGAGTGTGAATGATTGTTTGTCTCTATGTGTCAACCCTGCGATGATCTGGCAACTTGTCCAGGGTGTACCCCGCCTCTCGCCCATAGTCAGGTGTGATAGGCTCCAGCTTGCCTGCGACCCTGTAGGACAGGATAAGCGGCTAAAGATAATAGATGGATATATATATATATATATATGTGTGTGTGTGTTTGTGTGTGTGTGTGTGTGTGTGTGTGTGTGTTTCTGTATACACAAACGCCATCTCCAGAAAAGTTGGGATTTTTCCAAAAGGCAATTAAAAACAAAAATCTGTGATTTGTTAATTCATGTGAATCTTTATTTTAACTGACAAAAGTACAAAGAAAATATTTTTCATTCATTTTAATGATCAACTTTTATTTTGTAAATATAAATGACGCTAGAATTTGATACCCGGGAAAAAAAATGGGACAGAGGCAAAATAAGTCTAAAAAGTGTATAGGATATTCACGTAATTTTGGAAGATTCCACAATAAGCAGGTTAATTGGTAACATGATTGTGTATAAAAGGAGCATGCACCAAAGGCTCAGTCTTTGCAAGTAAGGATGGGTAGTAGCTCACTCCTTTGTGCAAAGATTTGTGAGATAATTGTTTGTCAAAAAGAACTTTCTCAATGCAATATTTTAGGTCTTTCAAAATCTACAGTCTGTAATATTGTGAAAAGATTCAGGGAATTCAGGGACATCTCAGTGTGTAAAGGGCAAGGTTGGAAATCACTGTTGAATGTGCGTGGAATAGTTGGACAGCAAAACAATAGTTTGATGCCACTTAATATTTTTATAGAACCTTTCAAAAATTCAATGGTTGAGGTTCACAAGAATATACAGTTATTTGGATTTAACAATTATTTGCCGAAGGCAAAGTGAATATCAGTTATAATAATCGAGATGAAGTTGAGGTTATTAATCACCGATATTCACTGAGCCTGAGGTGGATAACTGTTTTAATATAAATACATAGGTGATTATTGATTATTTGAAAAAATCTTATAAAGTATTATTTCAAACTTCAAAAGCAGCATACAAATGTAATAAAGGCACGGTGCAGGCTTGTGTCACTTTCTATGCCAAGTTACATAAAATAATTTGCTTTGAAATCGATAAATCACAATTCTACCTTACCTTTGAATAGTTTTAGACCAAACTTCATAGCCTCCTTCATGCTTTTTGAAGCAGCATTTTCTTTCATCATTTGTAATTCTTCCTCACTTATGGTGACAAAGTGATTGGCAGCCATTCTGCCAAGTCATCAAGATGATTATCGAGAAATAGTCCAAATCTCTTGACCAGTCAGCATGCGCGTTTTATTTTTGTAATAATCTGTGTATTTATACTATTTTAAAAAATATCTATCAAAAGGGGGTGGCACGGTGGTGTAGTGGTTAGCGCTGTCGCCTCACAGCAAGAAGGTCCGGGTTTGAGCCCCGTGGCCGGCGAGGGCCTTTCTGTGTGGAGTTTGCATGTTCTCGCGTGTCTGCATGGGTTTCCTCTGGGTGCTCCGGTTTCCCCCACAGTCCAAAGACATGCAGGTTGGGTTAAGTGGTGACTCTAAATTGACCGTAGGTGTGAATGTGAGTGTGAATGGTTGTCTGTGTCTATGTGTCAGCCCTGTGATGACCTGGCGACTTGTCCAGGGTGTACCCCGCCTTTCGCCCGTAGTCAGCTGGGATAGGCTCCAGCTTGCCTGCGACCCTGTAGAAGGATAAAGCGGCTAGAGATAATGAGATGAGATGAGATCTATCAAAAGGGGGTGGCACGGTGGTGTAGTGGTTAGCGCTGTCACCTCACAGCAAGAAGGTCCGGGTTCGAGCCCCGTGGCCGGCGAGGGCCTTTCTGTGTGGAGTTTGCATGTTCTCGCATGTCTGCGTGGGTTTCCTCTGGGTGCTCCGGTTTCCCCCACAGTCCAAAGACATGCAGGTTAGGTTAACTGGTGACTCTAAATTGACCGTAGGTGTGAATGTGAGTGTGAATGGTTGTCTGTGTCTATGTGTCAGCCCTGTGATGACCTGGCGACTTGTCCAGGGTGTACCCCGCCTTTCGCCCGTAGTCAGCTGGGATAGGCTCCAGCTTGCCTGCGACCCTGTAGAACAGGATAAAGCGGCTAGAGATAATGAGATGAGATGAGATCTATCAAAAGAGAATTTTTAAGCATTCAATGTTAAAAATGATAATTTTAAAAAGTATTTTTTAAATTATTTTAATGTATGAAGCTGTTTATTGACAAATGGGTGAGTGTGTGATACTTTGTTAGCTAAACCAAATTCTATTTTTTAAATTATTTTTACAAAAAGAAAAAAAACAAACAGACAAAAAGGAAATCTGTTTTGAGATGCATGAATAATTAGCACTTCCTCTCTTTTTTTTCAGTGACCAAATCCTCAAATGCCATCAAATCCTGATTCACCTGCACCCTGTCAAATTACTCTGAATTATTTAAGGAACATCAATCAGAAATCATTCATGGCTTCCTCCTCCATTTTTCTTCCCTCTGAGTCAATCTGATCATTGTGTCATATCACAGTCAGATTTGTCAGGTCAGACTGGTTCTTTACCACCAGTTTAGCGCAGTGAGTGAGAGAGGTGTGTACACAAGTCACAGTCAATCCACTGTCAGAGAACATTACTTGAGAACATTTACGTGCTTGGTGCAGAACAGAAACCCATGGTGTGTTTGGCGTCATTCCTGACATCCTCCTTACAAAAGATGATGCCTCTTTGTGGAATTCCACGTTCTATCCATCCATTATCTGTAGCCGCATATTCTGTGCGGGGTTTCAGGCAAGCTGGAGCCTATCCCAGCTGACTATGGGCGAGAGGCATGGTACACCCTGGACAAGTTGCCAGGTTATCACAGGGCTGATACATAGAGACAAACAACCATTCACACTCATACCTATGGTCAATTTAGAGACACCAATTAGCCTAACCTGCATGTCTTTGGACTGTGGAGGAAACCAGAGCACCTGGAGGAAACCCACACAGACACGGGGAGAACATGCAAACTCCACACAGAAAGGCCCTTGTCGGACGCTGGGGTTGAACCCAAGACCTTATTGCTGTGAGGTGACAGTGCTAACCACAACACCACTGTGCCGGCCAAATGTAATTCAATGTTCTGTCAATCCAGTGTATATGTACAAAGTCAAAGTTCTAACAATAAAAATGTTACAAGTCCAAAAAGCCTGAATAACAACAAAACTTATATATTAGCTATGTACAGGTTGACAGTTCAAGTTCAAAGTTACTTTCGGTAGTAGTTAATTGTTACATTGCAGTTGTTCAAAACAAAAGGGCTTTGTTAAGTGAAGTCCACGAGTGAAGTCCTCTTATAAAAGTCTCCGTCACCTTTCCTCACCTCTAACTAGAACTTTGACAATATTTCTGCTGTTGCTCTCTTTTCCACTTTTTCAGTGTCCGTTGGTATGTTTTTCTCTTGTAAATATGATGAAGAATATCCAGTGAAGTTTTGGTAGTCTTTTGGGTGTTCAGTTCATCTTTCTCTTTAAATCTTCTGCTTTTAATGAAGCAAACCTCGTGGCCATGTTTCTGTACAAATTGTCACAGTCACTGGCTAGCGCGGAAGTTTTACATCTCCGACATGTCTCTTTTCCAGTTTTTTTATGTCCATTGGTATGTTTTTCTCTTGTAAATATGTATGAAGAATATCCAGTGAAGTTTTGGTAGCCTTTCGGGTGTTCAGTGCATCTTTCACTTTCAAAATTCTCTCTAAACCTTCTGCTTTTAATGAAGCAAACCTTGCGGCCATGTTTGAGTACTAACTGTCAGTCACTCGCTAGTGCAGGAGTTTTATGTTTCTGACGTGTCTCTTTTCCAGTTTTTCAATGTTCATTGGTATGTTTTTCTCTTGTAAATATGTGTGAAGAACATATAATAAAGTTTAGGTAGCCTTTTGGGTGTTCAGCACACCTTTAGTTTCAGTTTTCAGTTTATTTATTTAGTGCTTAATCCGAGCACTGAATTAACTCCATCTTCTCTCTCTCCTAGCCAACAAAGAAAAGATTGTGTGCATGTGCAACATAAAAGTTTTGTCATTGGATCTTTGCATGAGCTCCAAAGTGTGACATCGTGTTGTCTTGACAACGTGCAATATTATAACAATATTGCAAGCTCATTCGCCACTGGGGAGAGTGACACAATACATGGAGTGTAAGTGATATGATAACAATATTGCATGGCATCAATAAACCAGTAGAAGAGAATAGAATACATGTTTTTATTCCATGGTGTCAGTAATAGTGTTGAGAGCGTAAGCTCAAAACAGCCTCCAAACTTGGCCACCATGAACTACACTTCCCACAAACCACAGAGCCCTCTTAGTCTCTTAGTTTTGCCTCAGACATTCCATTTGCCGTTCAACCAACTTCTGCCCATCTCTTTGGCCATGATTCTAATCTACTGTTTTGGGTTCATCTGCAGTTTGCTTCTCCCACTCTCCTCTGCACCTGCATCCGTAAGTGCCTGCACCCTGACTGGAGTAGAAATCCCTTACAACTGGCAGCATCACTGGCATATTTCTTGGGTAGCAAGAGAAGCTTAATGGAGCTCATGGAGGACTCAGGGCATGTTAGGAGGGCCTGTGACATCACAGCAGCAAGCTGCGTCATCCTGGTGTTGAGACCACTGAACATCTGCTGGTGTTCTCCTAAGATGTGCCCTTGAGCATTCAGAGCAGTCTGCTTCACCTCCTCTACTGCATCCATTAGTGGTGAAGTATCCTGTCAGGGTGCAGGTACTTACGGATGCAGGCAGTTACGGATGCAGGCACAGGGGAGAGTAGGAGAAGCAAACTGCAGATGAAGCCAAAACAGTAGACTAGAATCATGGTCAAAGAGATGGGTGGAGGATGGTTGATCAGCAAATGGAATGTCGGAGATGAGACAAAGAGACAAGGTCAGGGAAAATGTAAACAAAGGTCGAATAGCAAACTGGCACACAGAAAGTAAATGACTTGGGATGACAGGAGATAAACACTGAACGTTATTTTGTGTTGAATGTGAGTGAGAGTGGAGTTTAAGTAGCGGAGCTGATTAAGATGGAAATGAGTGACAGGTGTACTTAATAGGCTGGAGACAGAGGGCGCTGTGGTTTGTGGGAAGTGTAGTTCATGGTGGCCATATTTGGAGGCTGTTTTGAGCTTACGCTCTCAACGCTGTTACTGACACATGGAAAAAGTGGCCCGTATGTATAATAATTAGCAATATACATATGGTTCCCAATGGCTTTACCTACCTATGTTGTTGAAGCAAGCATTTTATATTTAGTGAATGTACTCCAGTAAATGCATTATCAATGTAACTCTGTAAATCTTGTTTAACAGCAAGCTAACACAAGCTACTAGTTTACTCTTCATGTTTTGCTACTTAATGTGACTATATTTGCTGCTTTAGTTTCAAGAACTAGCAAGTTAGTGCTTTGTGGTGACACTATAAGTGACTTTACATAACAGCAAGCCAGTGCAATCTAGCTAGATTTACTACACTTTGTTGATTTTTCCATTGATTTCTCTCAGTTGTAGGTACCTATAGTGGTGCTTGAAAGTTTGTGAACTCTTTAGAATTTTCTATATTTCTGCATAAATATGACCTAAAACATCATCAGATTTTCACACAAGTCCTAAAAGTAGATAAAGAGAACCCAGTTAAACAAATTAGATAAAATCCAATATTACATATCTGTGAGTGGCAAAAGTATATGAACCTTTGCTTTCAGTATCTGGTGTGACCTACTTGTGCAGCAATAACTGCAGCTAAACATTTCCAGTAACTGTTGATCAGTCCTGCATACTGGCTTGGAGGAATTTTAGCCAATTCCTCCATACAGAACAGCTTCAACTCTGGGATGTTGGTGGGATTCCTCACATGAACAACTCGCTTCAGACCCTTCCACAACATTTCAATTGGATTAAGGTCAGGACGTTGACTTGGCCATTCCAAAAGGTTAACTTTATTCTTATTTCACCATTCTTTGGTAGAATGATTTGTGTGCTTAGGGTCATTGTCTTGCTGCAAAACCCACCTCCTCTTGAGATTCAGTTCATGGACAGATGTCCTGACATTTTCCTTTAGAATTCGCTGGTATAATTCAGAATTCATCGTTCCATCAATGATGGCAAGCTGTCCTGGCCCAGATGCAGCAAAACAGGCCCAAGCCATGATACTACCACCACCATGTTTCACAGATGGAATAAGGTTCTTATGCTGGAATGCAGTGTTTTCCTCTCTCCAAACATAACGCTTCTCATTTAAACCAAAAAGTTCTATTTTGGTCTCATACATCCACAAAACATTTTTCCAATAGCCTTCTGGCTTGTCCACGTGATCTTTAGCAAACTGCAGACAAGCAGCAATGTTGTTTTTGGAGAGCAGTGGCTTTCTCCTTGCAACCCTGACATGCATACCATTGTTGTTCAGTGTTCTCCTGGTGGTGGATTCATGAACATTAACATTAGCCAATGTGAGAGAGGCCTTCAGTTGCTTACAAGTTACCCTGGGGTCCTTTGTGACCTTGCTGACTATGACACACCTTGCTCTTGAAGTGATCTTTGTTGGTCGACCACTCCTGGGGAGGGTAACAATAGTCTTAAATTTCCTCCCTTTGTACACAATCTGTCTGACTTCGGATTGGTGGAGTCCAGACTCTTTAGAGATGATTTTGTAACCTTTTCCAGCCTGATGAGCATCAACAATGCTTTTCCTGAGGTCCTCAGAAATCTCCTTTGTGCTATGATACACTCACACAAACATGTTGTGAAGATCAGGCTTTGATAGAGCCCTGTTCTTTAAATAAAACAGGGTGCCCACTTACACCTGGTTGTCATCCCATTGATTAAAAACACCTGACTCTAATTTCACCTTCAAATTAACTGCTAACCCTAGAGGTTCACATACTTTTGCCACTCACAGATATATAATATTGGATCATTTTCCTCAATAAATAAATGACCAAGTATAATATTTTTTGTCTCATTTGTTTAACTCAGTTCTCTTTATCTACTTTTCAGACTTGTGTGAAAATCTGATGATGTTTTAGGTAATTTATGCAAAAATATAGACAATTCTAAAGGGTTCACAAACTTTCAAGCACCACCTTATACTTTATTTGGTCATGAAAGTGATGTCAGCTAACTCTCTCATAATGATTGCTGATTTCAATAATGACCTTATATGCTGTTTTGGTATCTATAAACCAGCTAACAATTTTGTTTTAGCTAGTGAACACTATTGACATTATTTTGTAGTAACTCTAAATTTTAGCTAATGCAAGCTAATACAGGGAAATAAAGTTGAGCAGACTGTTTTAAATGGTTACAAATACTTTGCTTTTCATTTCAATCTATGATTTATAATTTTGTGTTATTTTCTGTGAAAAGATTCACAGCTTGTCACATTACTCAGAATTCCCATGCCCTGTCCATGTGAATTATGCTAACTGTTGTCATTCATTGGGAAAAGTTCCTTTGAATTATTTAATTCTTTGAATTAATTGCTAATTTAGTTATTAGCAAAATGTGAAAATGTACATAAAGCTAACCTACCTCAAAAAAGAAGTGTAACACTAGTTTACCTTGATGTAGTTAAGCATCAAATGGCTAACTAGCTTTGCTAAAGTTGCTATAATTCAAACCAGTATTTGATGCATAGCAATATCCCATCATGTTTGAGATTTAATTTAAATTTAACTTAAACCCTGCCCTGTTTGCCCAAAACTCGTCTGTCAATCCTCTGTTCAAGATATTTTAAAATGTGATGCTTCACACTAAGGCCAAGTTTACATTAGACCGTATCTGTCTCGTTTTCTTCGCGGATGCACTGTCCGTTTACATTAAAACGCCTGGAAATGCCAGGAAACAGGAATCCGCCAGAGTCCACGCATTCAATCCAGATCGTGTCTGATCCAGTGCTGTGTAAACATTGAGAATACGCGGATACGCTGTGCTGAGCTCTAGCTGGCGTCGTCATTGGACAACGTCACTGTGACATCCACCTTCCTGATTCGCTGGCGTTGGTCATGTGACGCGACTGCTGAAAAACGGCGCGGACTTCCGCCTTGTATCACCTTTCATTAAAGAGTATAAAAGTATGAAAATACTGCAAATACTGATGCAAATACTGCCCATTGTGTAGTTATGATGGTCTTTAGGCTTGCCATCCTTCCACTTGCAAGTGGTAAGTGACTTGCGCACAGCGGCTCAGTCACGAATCACTGCTCATGCACTACACTCGCACGCTCTGTGAGCTGCGCAGGGCCGGAGTGCGCACCCTCCAGGGGGCACTCACTGTTCAGGGCGGAGTGATTTGGAGTGCAGCCGCTGAGGAGGAAGCGATGAGCCACACTGACACATTTCAACTTACATGCCGAATTAGTCATGTGATTAGCGTATCCGTGTATTGGCGTTGCTGTGTGCACGCGAATCGTTTTTAAAAACGTTAATCTGATGATCCGCTGATACGGTCTAATGTAAACCCCACCTAACTGCCCAAGTAGCTTGCTTTCTTGCTTGCGTTCTTATTTATTTATTTACTTATTTTGCTGAACTTGTCAAGGCTCTGCTCTCCCCCAAAGTGATTACTCTTAATTAATTCCATCTATTTGTGTGTGCTTGGCTTAATGGACATTGTTCTCAGGTGGAGGGAAATTTCCCAAGACAAGCTGCCTATACCAGGCACGTCTGCTCTGACATGTTGACCAACTGCGCACCTCACAGTTCCACACAGTATGCAGCGATAATTGGACATGTTATCAGTGTCTGGAATTAATCATTATGTTATTGAGATCTTCCGTGGTTCACAGCAGGAGGAAGAATGTCTGATCTGAAGAATTACAGTACTGATGTGAAGAAACACACAGACACACATACATACACACATTATATATATACATATATGAGTGTGAATGGTTGTTTGTCTATGTGTCAGCCCTGCGATGACCTACCGACTTGTCCGGGGTGTACCCTGCCTCTCACCCATAGTCAGCTGGGATAGGCTCCAGCTTGCCTGCGACCCTGTAGAACAGGATAAGCGGCTACAGATCTATCTTTGAGTGGTGAATGTTACTGAAAAACACTAGGTGAATGAACATATACGGTATATTTTCAAAAATACTGTTTATGTGGATGAAAAGAAAAAAAAAATATATATATATATATATATATATATATACACACATTCCCCATCCACCTTAAAAAGTTTTTAAAAAAGTTTAAAAATGTAATAAATTTATATATATTTCCATCCACAGGAACAGAGTTCACACATCACATCACATTATCTCTAGCCGCTTTATCCTTCTACAGGGTCGCAGGCAAGCTGGAGCCTATCCCAGCTGACTACGGGCGAAAGGCGGGGTACACCCTGGACAAGTCGCCAGGTCATCACAGGGCTGACACATAGACACAGACAACCATTCACACTCACATTCACACCTACGGTCAATTTAGAGTCACCAGTTAACCTAACCTGCATGTCTTTGGACTGTGGGGGAAACCGGAGCACCCGGAGGAAACCCACGCGGACACGGGGAGAACATGCAAACTCCACACAGAAAGGCCCTCGCCGGCCCCGGGGCTCGAACCCAGGACCTTCTTGCTGTGAGGCGACAGCGCTAACCACTACACCACCGTGCCGCCCAGGAACAGAGTTTTAGAAAATATTTCCATCCACACAAACAGCTTAAAAATTTATACTGGTTCACCAGTTGTCCTTCCTTGGACCACTTTTGGTAGGTGCTAACCACTGCAGACCAGGAACACTCCACAAGATGGGCCATTTTGGAGATGCTCAGACCCAGTCATCTAGCCATCACAATTTGGCCCTTCTCAAAGTCACTCAGATCCTTATGCTTGCTCATTTTTCCTCCTTCCAACACATCAACGTCAAGAACTGTCTGTTCTCTTGCTGCCTAATATATCCCACCCGTTGAGAGGTGCTATTGTAATGAGATAATCAATGCTATTTACTTCACTGCTCAGTGGTCATAATGTTATGGATGATCGGTGTATCTTTAAGCCCTTTACATAAAGTACATTGGAAGTGTTATTTTGAAATTGTTCAGAGTTTGACATTAAAGTTGGGAACTTTTTGGGAAACTTTACAACACTTCTGCAAACTTGAAAAACAGAGACATTCATTAATTATGCTGATGAAATTTGAGAGTTGATCATTTTGAAACATGATTAAACACAGGAGGAGGTGACGACCTGCAGTCTTCTTCGGCAGGAGTCCCTGTGCCGATCGAGCTCAAGCTCCACATCTGCCATGTGATGACTCATTTTCTTAATGGGACGACTGTGTGGATTGCTGTTGAATTGCTGTGAAGCGACTGAAATGGAATAATATTTCATCTCCAGAGATCTGAAGTCAGTGAACATCCTGTTCGGGTGTGAAACATGCCTTTGTTTTTACACCAGCTGTCTCAATGGAAGCAACAGACTTGTTTCATTCCCTCTCACTTTAATGTCCTTTAGTGTGATGTTGCATGAACAGCAGTTTAAAACAGTGGCTCAAAGAAGTACCTTATTTGTAATGGAGAAACTGGCAATTGGAAGAAACAAAAATCCAATTTAAAAATAAATACTTAAAAATAAAGCTATGACTGAAAAAATATTTTGTTTCAATTGTAAATTGAAATAAAAAAGTTGTATAACTAAAAATCAATGAAATAAAAGTAAATATAAAATAGTTAAATATAAAATATATAGAAAGGTTACGAAGAATAAAACATAAATAAAAAGGATCAATAAAGAGGCTTCAACTCTCAAATAACAGTTAAAAAAACATTAATTTAATTAATTTGTATTCCTTTTAATCTCACATTGTCACATTCACGTTCACTGGCATGTGCAATGAACTATCACTCACACATGCTCTGAACAGCGCAGGCCTCTAACAAACACCTACTCTCTGTACTCAAGTTGAGGGGGGATGGAATAAAAAATGGTCAAAATCATCCCCCCTCCCTTCCCTTGAGCAATTTTATCAATAAATGTGGACATTACTTCTATTTAACATTGGAATTAGAAATGCCATTCCACGTAGCTTTGCTGAAACTGAGCATACAATAAGCTACCGCGAGAGAGGGCACGCGCAAGCGAAGCGTTTGAGGAGGTGACATTCAGTTGGGGTTCCGTTATTTTTTATTTCATTCGGCATCAGTAACAGCAGCGGATTGCAGCATCATGGCCAAGCGGAGTGGACAGCAAGACCTAAGCAAGTTCGGATTTAAGATCACAAGAAAAAAACATTTCAGGAGGTAAGTCAAGAGTTACGAATATCAGTCACACTTTCTGTGAGCCCACTATCATGCTGTAAAGTTACCGATATGTAGCCTAATTTGTGGGCGGCGGATAACAACACAGCTATCATAATGAATGTTAGTTTGGAGTCTAGCCAGCTATCGATAGCTTACTCAGGTTCATGTTAGCTTTGATTTCTTGTATAAGGCCATTAATTTAAATCAGCCTGGACGTTCGTTTGTTATTCTTCAGGCAACAAAAAGTGTTATTCAAAACAGGAAGGTTAAAATAAACGACACTAGCAGTTTTGAAGGCTTCATTGCCTCATTAGAGAGCCGGTCACAACATGTAAGGCAGAGCAGGATTGGTGTAGGACTCGACAAAGTGTCTGCTAAAATACAGCTTTCTTTTTCTTTCAGTCAAATGAACATTCTAACAACAACTCGAAGCTCCCTAGAAGTAAGAAGTATGTCAGCGTTGCTTTCCATCCGGTGTGTTGGCCCTCCATTGACACTGTTCAAACCAGAGGTGTATGTCAAGTCTTGGCTTCAACACCATTGCTTAGCTAATGATCCAAAAGCAAGAGCCTGGAAAATTGACCACAAAAAAACATGATTATGAAAGTCTTTGGAAATTTCTATGAGGTAGTAAAGCCATTTCTTTGCCCACCTTCACTCCCCCACAAAGGAGGACTTTTTTTGGTCTTTTCTTTTCTTTCCATTAAAATAATAACTGGTATGGACATGTATAATTTGCATTACTCATAAGAATAAACACAATAATAACAAAAAGGAAAAAACAAAAAAAATGCATAATCCCTCAAACATCTTTTAGGAAGTTTAGTCTGATTTACAATTTACTGTTGCTTGTTTTAGCTTATTGGTTACCTACCTACCTCTGTGTTTAACTCAATGTTCCCAATGTTCAGCTTTGAATAAAAATTCTATTGACTTGATATGAAAAGATTCAGTTGTTCATTTACATTGCCTGCTGAGGTTTTAATAAATTATTTACCAAACGATTTAAAAGGAGCCTACCATGACTATGAAGTTACACTTCAAATTTGTCATCTGCATTTCACCCTAATATGGAGAATGTGGTAGGTATGTCAGCCAGGAGACTGACTAAATATGACACATGACATCCACACTGTGCATGTTTTACAGTAAAATACCAGTGTATTATGTTTTTTTACAACAATAAAAAGGGTACACAGTGTGTACTACACACTTTATCAGCACAAAATACTGTATGTCTGGTAAATGAACAAGGTCCACAGACCTACGTTGTGTGCAAACCCTCCTAAAAGCAAACCAGTTTCCCACTCACGGACTGACCGATGGGTCGACACGCGACTAAAAATTTCACCATCCCCCCTGGTTTGATTTTACAACTCGACCACTGCCTACCCTGGATTAATGCGCAATCAGAGCATGCATAAAAGGACACTGCCAACAGCTATATTTTGAGAAGTATTGTGTTATTTACCACCATTATTGAGCCGCTGTAATCGTATTGTCTTCCTGGTTTGCTGACTCTTGTTCTGTGTTTTTTTTTTTTCTGATCTAGTCTTGCCCTGTTTAGTGTGTTTGTGCCTCGCTCGATCTTTTTGCCTGTTTATTAATATTTATTCGGCCTGCCATTTTGGACTATATGCCTGTGTGTTTCATTTATAATAAAGACTTTCTTCCTGCACATACATCCATCTCCAATCAACCTGCATTTACTGACAGAGTACGTCACCAAAACATGGATGTAATGGAAGAGAGCAGGCATACCGCTCAATGCCACACCAGGGTTTCAGTTCCTCAGCCTAGATCAGTAATTCTCCTGCAGGGTTGGACATGCAGTCTGGGCAGGGTGCATAATTTTTTGGCTCACCAGACCAGCACACTGGTGGTGCTGAAGGCCTGGTCAGGATGCAGCACCCATGCCCCCAAAATACTCAGGCATTTGCTGAGGAGCTTAAATCCTGGTTCCAGGCCTCCAGGAAGGAGAGCCGCCTTTTCTTTTTTTTGGGGGGGGCTAAGATGCTAGAGGCTGACACAGTGGCAGTGGAAGAGGCTGTTGCTCCAGAGCTCCCTCCAGAGATCGATGCAGTGGTAGTGGAGGAGACCGTTACTCCAGAGCTCCCACCAGAGGTCACTGCAGTGGAGGAAGCTGTTGCTCCAGTGCCAGAAGCCGACAGCGTGGCCTCTGCTCCTCTACCAGTTCCAGAGCCAGCACCAGAAGCTGATGGGGTGGCCTCTGCTCCACTGCCAGTTCCAGAGCCAGCACCAAAGGGTGATGGGGTAACCTCTGCTCCACTGCCAGTTCCAGACCCAGTGCCAGAGGCTGACAGGGTGACATATGCTCCACTGCCAGTTCCAGAGCCAGTACCAGAGGCTGACAGGGCAGCCTTTGCTCCAGATTTCAGCCCAGATGAGTTCTTCACCACGTCACCCAGCATTGAAGACATCATTGTCCCACCTGGCTTTGAAGATGTTGTTGTTCTGCTGCCCAGCTTAGGCTTCAAAGTAGGTGTCGCCACCATGCCACCCAGCTTCAGCAAAGACAAGAGTGTTACCCAGACAAAGCCCATGCCTGTCCCTGAGCCCATGCCGACACTTACGCCCATGTGAATGTCAGGGTCCATGTTCAAGCCCATATCCAAGTCCATGCCTAGTCCTGAGACCAAGTCCATGCCTAGCCCAAAGTGAAAGCTCATGTCCATGTTCAGTCCAGAGCCCAAGTCCTGTCTAGAGCCCAAGCCTAAGTTGTGTCTAGAGCCTGATCCCATGTCCAGTTCAGAACCCGAGCCCTTGTCCTTGTCCTGTCTGGAGTCCATGTCCATGCCCTGTCCAGGGTCCAAGTCCTGTCTGCAGCCCAAGCCCAGGCCCTGTCCAGAACCTCAGCCCTTGCCCAAGTCCTGTCCAGAGCCTGAGCCCATGTCCAGGTTTTGTGCAGAGCCTGAGCCTAAGTCTCGCCCAGAACCTAAGCCTCCATCTGTGTCCTTGCACCTATTCAAGGCCTGACCTAAGCCCCCATCTAAGCCAAGAATGCAGTGCCACGTCCACCCAGAGCCAGAGCTTAGTGCCAGTGGCATGGTGTCCAGTACCAGGTCCTCATCCCTGGTGCCATCAAAGAGCGGGGTTTTAGCTCCTTTGGGGGGGAGGGGTTCTGTCATGTCCGTGTGCAAAGGCACATGCAACGAAATATCACTCTCGTGTGTGCTGAATAGCGCATGCCTCCAATGACAAACACCTGCCCTGGATTAAGGCACAATCAGAGCATGCATAAAATGACACTGCCAACACTTCGACTTTGCAATGTACTGCGTTGTTTACCACCATTACTGAGCTGTTGTAATTGTATTGTCTTCCTGGTTTGCTGACTCTTGTTCTGTGGTTTTCTTTCTGACCTAGTCTTGCCCTGTTTAGTCTGTTTGTGCCTCGCTCAATCTTTTTGCCTGTTTATCGATATTGATTCACGCTGCCATTTTGGACTATATACCTGTGTGTTTCTTTTATAATAAAGACACTCTTCCTGCACATAAATACATCTCCAATCAACCTGCATTTACTGACACACATTCAGTAAAGATTTTTTTCTCCTCCTTCTCCACCTCCTCATACTACTACTACTACTACTACTACTACTACTAATAATAATAATAATAATAATAATAATAATATCACATATAATATCTTCCAGTGCATATATATTACCCATAATGCACTACAAGCAAATGTTTGTTGTAACTGATAATGTAATGGTAGTGTAAAGTTATGTAAATAATGTGTTTACACCCCTCAGCCCCACCCCCGTGTTTCATCATTACAATATATTTTCTTACAATGTGGCACACTGTGATATCTGTGAAGAAAACCTCCAAAAAAACAACAGTCATTGACATCACCAACAACCTCCACAGACCACATGTGAAGGTATCACAATCCACCATTCAAACAAGACTTTGAGGCTATACCACAAGATGCAAACCACTTATCAGCAGTACAAATCAGAAGACCAGATTAGAATTAGCAAAGACATACAAAGATGAGCCACAAAAGTTCTGGAGCTAAGATAAACCTCAACTAAAGTGATGGAAATGACAGAGTGTGGCGAAAGAAAGGATCAGCTCATGATCCAAAACATATGAGCTCATTGACCAAGCACGGTGGAGGTAGTGTCATGGCTTGGGCTTGCATGGCTGCTTCTGGAACATGTTCACTAACCTTTATTGGTGATATAGCTCATGATGGCATCAGCAGAATGAATTCAAAGATCTACAGAAACATTCTGTTTCCCAGTTTACAGAGAAGTGCATCCAGTCTAATTGAGAGGAACTTTATCATGTATCAAGACAATGACCCAAAACATACTGCCAATATAACACAGGATGGTTTCAGACTGGCCAAGTCAATCACTAGACATTAACTCAATTGAGCACACATTTCACCTCCTGAGGAGGAGACTGAAGGGTGAAACCCACAAAACAACTACCAACTGAAAGAAGCTGTGGTACAAGCCTGAAAAAGCATCACAAAGAAGAATACAGCAGTTTGGCAATGTCAGTGGCTCACCGGATTGATGCAGGTATTGTTAGCAAGGGATATGCAGTGTAATTCAAGATTCTTGATGGTAGGTGAACTGAGTTACCAGTAAAATCCATGTTGTGTTATTTACTTTAAGACTATATGTTCCAATATTTTTGATCACCTACAAATTCAGTGGTCTGCCACCAAAGCGCTTTTTTTAAACACATCTAGATGTAAATATCAGGATATTTAAAAAAATAAATAAATAAAAACTGATCTATCATCTCATATTCATCTTTTGATCTCAAACCCAAATGTCTTCCATGTATTGCAAAAACAAAAGAACTGGCCTTGCTGTTCCTATACTTTTAGAGGGGACTATATGTCATAGCACTGCCATAAGTGTTTCTAATATGTTTTGAGTGTCATGACACTGTCATAGATATTTATAACACACTTATAAGCAGAAATACGATATGACTATTTAAATTCCAAAGAAAATACACATAACTATTAGTGTAATTCCACATAATTCCTACCATATGGAAAGTTCAACCAAATTCATTTTCCAACTAACCTCAATTAACTCACTCAGTCATTCTGACAGATGTACATTGTCATGATGTTTGACAAAAGCCATCTTCACAACTGCTGATACCTTGTGCAATTGGCCTTTATAAATGTTATAAATGTTCTAAGTGCCATGACATTGTCATCAATATTTAGAACACATCATATATTCAAAAGCTGAGGATCATATATTAACCTTATGTCAACAAATATCTCTTGATTTAGTCTCATGTTATCTTGACATCAAAATTGGCAAAGGCAGTCCTTAAGATAGCTGATGCTGATGGCAGTAAGCATTTATAAATGCACTGAGTGCTATGACATTATCCTAGATATTTATAACACTCATAAAAAGACACATGAAATTTATGGGACAAAGAAAATACACATTAATACTAGACAGTGTAATTACCACCATATGTCATGTTCATCTTCCTTGCACTGGTTGAAAGGTGTTGTAAAAACCTTATGTCCACATAAATCTATTGTGTTAGGTGTTATATCAACTTAATGTCAGAAACATTGACAAAAACAGTCTTTGACAGCTGATGCTTCTTGCTATGAGCCTTTATAAATGTTTTGACTGCCATGACATTCTCACAGATATTTATAACAATCTAATAAATAGAAATGTAATATATAATGACATGTAATCACAACCTTATGCTAAATTCACAATGTTTATGTGTAGGTTTATGTCCGTTGTCATGTATCCCGATGAACACTACAAGTGTTGTGTTTTTTTATTTTTATTTTTTTAAGAATCCTGAGCTACAACTTTGTCCCTATTAGAGTTTTTGAAATAAGCAAACTTTTGTTAAACATTCTGTTCAAACATTACCTCACATAATCTCATTTCCAATTTAGATAGTCATCTCATTCTGCCGTAATTACAGTGAATCCAATTAAGGAAGAAATTGCATTGGGGAAGTGGCTTGAGTTGATGAAACAATAATCACCTTCTGCTCCTTTGATAACCTCCTTTTTTGCTTTTTAAAACCTTGTGTTCCCCGACCATCTGCATGCCGCCACTTTATCTCCAAAGAACCCAAAGCCCAAAGCTGTCTGGATTGCATAACACATGCTGGTTCAAAAAAAAAAAAAAATGTTCTGCTATGGTAAGTGTCAAAGTGAGTGATGAGTCTTAGCATTCACTGTGCATGCTCACACACTTTCACCCTCCAGCAAGAACCCTCGGCTTATGTGTCCATGACAGTGACATGCTGCAGACCTGTGGCTAGTGTGTATCCCTGAGTGACATGCAGCAGGTTCTATGTGTGATTTGATTTAGTAGTAAATACACTGACTTAATGGCTGTATGCACCAGCCATCACTTTCTCTTCACTTGGTTCTCCGTCTTTGGGTCATTGGTGAAATTTATGTTTTATTTCTGCTTCTATGCTACTGAGAAACAAATATGGCTCAATCTGATTATAGTGCTCCAATTAGACTCCATCACTCTTCTCTATTATCAGTCCAGTATGCTGAACTCTGGCTGAAAGCAGATGGACAATAGCTCATAATTCAGGACAAGTGTAATGAATGAGTCAATAGCAGGTGTCATTTAGAGACAGAAACATTGTGGGTGGGCGGTACGGTGGTGTAGTGGTTAGCACTGTCGCCTCACAGCAAGAAGGTCCTGGGTTCGAGCCCCGGGGCCGGCGAGGGCCTTTCTGTGTGGAGTTTGCATGTTCTCCCCGTGTCCACGTGGGTTTCCTCCGGGTGCTCCGGTTTCCCCCACAGTCCAAAGACATGCAGGTTAGGTTAACTGGTGACTCTAAATTGACCGTAGGTGTGAATGTGAGTGTGAATGGTTGTCTGTGTCTATGTGTCAGCCCTGTGATGACCTGGCGACTTGTCCAGGGTGTACCCCGCCTTTCGCCCGTAGTCAGCTGGGATAGGCTCCAGCTTGCCTGCGACCCTGTAGAAGGATAAAGCAGCTAGAGATAATGAGATGAGATGAGAACATTGTGGGTCAGGAGCACAATCAAATACATAATAATGGACTCTTACTGGGGGCGGAATGGTGGTGTAGTGGTTAGCACTGTCGCCTCACAGCAAGAAGGTCCGGGTTCAAGCCCAGTGGCCGACGAGGGCCTTTCTGTGTGGAGTTTGCATGCTCTCCCCGTGTCCGTGTGAGTTTCCTCTGGGTGCTCCAGTTTCCTCCACAGTCCAAAGGCATGCAGGTTAGGCTAATTGGTGGCTCTAAATTGACCGTAGGCATGAATGTGAGTGTGAATGGTTGTTTGTGTCTATGTGTCAGCCCTGCGATGACCTGGCTACTTGTCCAGGGTGTACCCCACCTCTCGCCCATAGTCAGCTGGGATAGGCTCCAGCTTGCCTGTGACCCTGTAGAACAGGATAAAGCGGCTACAGATAATGGATGGATGGACTGGTCTGTCTGCAACTTTCTCACTCTCTCTCTCTCTCTCTCTCTCTCTGCATGTTTATTTGTCCATCTGTTTGACTATCAACCTGTCAGTCTGCATGTCTGTCTATCTATCTGTCAATATTTTCAATTTTCACTATATTGAGCTGCATCTACTCATGAGGGGTGTGTGTGTGTGTGTGTGTGTGTGTTTATAGTTGGTAGAATATGTTTGGCATGCTTGAAACTGGTACAGGCTATTCTAATTGTTACTTGGTTTGGTTAGTTAAATCCTTGAGTTTTATCTTTGCTTGCATATTCTGCTCTGTGCTTAATGAAGCTTATGTTGCCAAGTAATATCTTTCTGCTTTTCATTAGACTATGATCCTGACAGGTGATGTAACAGTAGACATTGTCTCTCTTCTTTCATAAAATAGTATAGTCTAAACCAGTGATGTAAGACTTCATCATCCATTTATGTTACCCTCTCATACATAGATCACTTAGCTTCATCAATCACATCATCATCATCCAATCACATAGCTACAGCACACTCTTGAATGAGAATATACTCATGTTTGTCCGACAATAAGCTGAGAAATATCTCTGAGCAGCTGTGTCTGTGTCAGTGACTGTTTGCTCCTGGATGTATCCATGAGGCAGAATCTTCTAGGCGCCAGAGGCTTACATTCTGAGATCATACTTTGTCAATTCAACCTCCTTCAGGGCAGATAGATCAAAACCTATAAGTTTTCTCAGGGCTTGTGTCCAGGATCTCCATGTAGAAGGGAAGAGAATTTTTTTTTCCATTGGGTTCACTTCTTCCATCTGGATATCTGAAATGCGGTTATCCCAATCACACATATATGTGCAGCGTATAAAGAGTCCTATGGTGTTTTCCTAGGGCCGACTGGATGGTAGTTTTCAGTTATCCCAATCGCACACATATGTACATCATATAAATAGTTCTATAGTGTTTTCCTAGGGCCAATTGGAAGAGACTGTGATTTTGATCTGTCTGATTTTGATTTGTCTGATTTGTTCAAGTTATCTTTGTCTCTGAGTGTTTCTGGGAATAAGAAGGTAATTGAGTCTTACTCAACCATGTTGTCTAAAGCTGCCACATACTGTGTGGATATGGTCTCAATGGTGTTCCCAGAGACAGGTTGAGAGGTTTATACACTCTCAGCTGAGAATTATTTCCCAATATTATAATTTGCTGAAATTTTACCTCACTCCTTTGTGTTTTGTGTGTTGTGTTTTGTCTATGTCCAATGGGTGGAAGTGGTCAGTCTAAGAATGAACATAGGACTCTAAGTTAATTCATGTATGAAAAGAGCTTTGGCTATTTTGTGCAACCTTTCATTGATAATTTAGCAGGATGGACAGAGGGTCAATTTATCCTAAGTACTTTTGATGATAGCTATTTTTTAGGCATTAGTTTGATGGTAAATAATAAGCTACCATGACCGTGCTCATAAGAAAAAGGTTGATAACACTGACAGAAAAAAGAGTAACTCAAAAAGTGTAAAGTTGACTAAATCTGTAAATTTACATGTGTGCAGGGTTCACTGCCTCCTTTAGCCCCACTGTGTTAAAAATATATGTGTGTTTTATTCAGCACATCACTATCAGTCCTGGGTCTAAGCCAACTCTCCCTGCTTAAAAAAAAAAGGAAACGCTGTACACTTTAAGCAAGCTGTAATGTTTGAACAGTGAAGAATACATTTCAATCTGCTTCTGATCTCTCTCAAGGAACAGGTATTAAACAACCTCAAAACTGCATGGAATGAGCATGCTTCAGATGGTAGGTATTTCACTATGCTTTTCATAACAATCTGTTTGAATAACTTTCTTCCTGAAAATGCGTGTGTTTTGAGAATTTCCACTGCAGGTGCCCTCAATGACATGAGCTGCAAGACTCGAGACTTGGTCTGGAATTTGAGGTTGTAATCTTTTCTCCCATCACTGGATGTCATGAGCTCAAATTGTCAGATTGAGCAGTTTTTCTCCTAAAATTAAAATACAAACTTATTGTAGAAGAGCTTAGAATGTAAAGATGAAAAATTCTAGTGACTACTAGAGTTCTCTCGAGAATACTGCATTAACAGTTATTGTACTTGATATTCAGAAATAGAAAAAAAAAAGTTAATCCATCCATAACCACTTATCCTGTGCAGGGTTGCGGGCAAGCTGGAGCCTATCTCAGCTGACCATGGGCAAGAGGTGGGGTACACCCTGCTTCAATGACTACCGCCGGTCGCACTCACTCCCATACTCACGAAGTGCTTTGAGCAGCTAGTCATGCGGCATATCAAGTCTGCCCTCCCCCCCGCCCTGGACCCTTTCCAGTTTGCATATCAGTCCAACCGTTTGACCGATGACATGATCTCCACTGCCCTCCACTTAGTCCTCACCCACCTGGAGACAAAAGACTCATATGTCAGAATGCTGTTCATAGACAGTTCAGTTCAGTTGCAGTTCAGTTGCACAGTTCAGTTGCACAGGGACTCAACACCTCCCTGTGCAACTGGCTGCTGGACTTCCTGATGGGGAGACCACAGGCTGTACGGGTCGGCAGCAACTCCTCCAGCACCATCACATTGAACACAGGGACCCCCCAAGGATGTGTGCTGAGCCCCCTCCTCTTCACTCTGCTGACCCACGACTGCACACCAACATCCAGCTCCAACCTCTTCATTAAATTTGCAGACGACACGGGTCTTATCAACAATGGCAATGAGACAATCTACAGGAGTGAGGTAAGCCACTTGGCCATGTGGTGCAAGGAGAACAATCTCTGCCTGAATGTGAAGAGGACGAAGGAGATTGTTGTGAACTTCAGGAGAGCGCACACCCAGCATGCTCCACTAACTATCGATGGTGCTGTAGTGGAGAGGGTGAGCAGCACCAAGTTTCTGGGTGTGCACATCTCTGGAGACCTGTCCTGGAGCAACAACACCACATCACTGGCCAAAAAAGCCCAACAGCGTCTGTACTTCCTCCGCAAACTGAGGAGAGCAAGAGCCCCGGCCCCCATCATGCACACATTCTACAGAGGCACCATTGAGAACATCCTGACCAGCTGCATCACCGTGTGGTACGGCGCCTGCACCATGTCCTGCTGCAAGACTCTGCAGCGCATCATGCGAGCAGCTGAGAGGATCATTGGTCTCTCTCTCTCTCCATACTCTTATGGATATCTATAACTCCCGCCTCACCCGCAAAGCCATCAGGATTGCAGGTGACCCCACCCACCCATCTCTCAGCCTCTTCAGCCTGCTGCCGTCGGGGAGGAGACTGCGGAGTCTCCGGGCCAAAACCAGCAGGCTCAAGAACAGTTTCTTTCACCAGGTGGTCAGGAGGCTCAACTCCCTCCCTGTTCTGCCCCTCCTCCCCCCTCTGCCCCCTGCCACAGATTCTGCCTGCACACCCCCCTGCCCCCCCTTCAGCATCTGACATCATGTCACCCTCACAGTCCCCCCCAACACACACACACACACACACACACACACACACACACACTCTCAATATTCATTCGCACACTGAACTCAGGGACTGCACATTTCACTTTACCTTGCTCATTTGCACTATTCTGCACTACCTCACCTTAACAGCTATTAGTTTATTGTTTATACTGCTTATTTCATGTTTACCTGCTATACCTCAAGTGCCCTTGACTGTTTATTTTATGTCCTTTTGCTCCAATTTATATTACGTGTGTGTGTGTGTGTGTGTGTGTGTGTATATGTATATGTATGTGTGTGTGTGTGTATATATATATATATATATATATATATATATATATATATATATATATATATATACCTGTGAGTGTTTAGTCTATGTCTATTTCTTATCTAGAGTGTTTATACTGTTTATGTTGTTTATTTCAGTTATTCTATTTTTATTTATTGCATTGCCTGTTTGCACCGTGGGTCAGAGAGGACTGAAATTTCATCTGTGCTGTATGTCGAGCATGTATAGCATGTTTGACAATAAAGTTGACTTGACAAGTTGCTAGATCATCGCAGGGCTGACACATATAGACAAACGATTCACGCTCACACCTAGAGTCAATTTAGAGCCACCAATTAACCTAACCTGCATGTCTTTGGACTGTGGCGCAAACTGGAGCACACCCACGCAGACAATATACAAACTCAACAGAGAAAGGCCCCCGTCAGCCACTGGGCTCAAACCCAGAACCTTCTTACTGTGAGGCAACAATGCTAACCATTACACTACCATGCCACCCTAATTAAAGTTAAAATTAATAAAATAATAAATGCCACAAAAGCATATTTATTATAAATTAGACATCACTTCAGTAAACTTATGTTAAGTTTTCATCACTTTGTTCTTATTCCAAGCTCCCCTTTTAATCTATTAGGTCATGATAGTTTGTCTAAGCTCAATTGTTCCATCTCTTTTGAACAGGGCCATACTGTTCTGCGCACACCAGATAACCTATCTTTTGCTTCCCCTCTTTTTTTTTTCTGAGTATGACCTGGCATAGGGCGACATGGTGGTGTAGTGGTTAGCGCTGTCGCCTCACAGCAAGAAGGTCCGGGTTCGAGCCCCGTGGCCGGAGAGGGCCTTTCTGTGCGGAATTTGCATGTTCTCCCCGTGTCCGCATGGGTTTCCTCCGGGTGCTCCGGTTTCCCCCACAGTCCAAAGACATGCAGGTTAGGTTAACTTGACTCTAAATTGACCGTAGGTGTGAATGTGAGTGTGAATGGTTGTCTGTGTCTATGTGTCAGCCCTGTGATGACCTGGCGACTTGTCCAGGGTGTACCCTGCCTTTCGCCCGTAGTCAGCTGGGATAGGCTCCAGCTTGCCTGCGACCCTGTAGAAGGATAAAGCGGCTAGAGATAATGAGATGAGAGAGATGAGATGACCTGGCATAAGGCACAGGCACTGAAGTCTCTGTTCCTCAAATTTTGAAGCAGGTCCCTCAAACACTCTGGGCATCACACCCCAGTGAGGTCGGACATGTACAGATACCACCCCCCATATACTGGCAGTTTGAAAACATCTGTTCCTGTGTATTGTAAACAATATTATCTTTCCCCTGAAAAGGAAAAGGGCATTGAACCTGTGATTTCCTCAAGGTGTTTTGGTCCCTTGTTCTTCTCCATATAAGACTCCAGTTAACCCTCTAAAGAAATCAAATGGGGCCTGCAAATTCACTCAGGACTTGATATGCATTTGTGGGCCTCTGTTGGTCAAGGTTGACCATGGACTACATCTTCGTTTCTGTATGTTCTGTTGATTCTTGTCTGTATTTGTCATGTCTTGTGTGGGTGCAATTGGTCTTAAGTGATCAGTCTCATTAAATCAGTCTCATTAATAATACCATTAATTTTGGTGTTTAATAATAAATTACCAAACAGCTAAATTATGGTATATTCCAAATTATCATGATTACTACTGATGCAGCAATAATGTATTACTTACCGTATTACATAGACACTACAGCCAATAGCATTCATATACACTTGGGTGAAGGCAATTTGGAGTTCTTTGAGATTGTGTGACTTCAAGGATACAGCAGCAAAAACAGACAAGCACAGTTTAACAGAATAATTGAATTTATTATAACAACGATACTCAATGGGTAATAGCAGTTGAATACATTCAATATGGTCAGCAGCAATATATAGACAAAGCACAAACAGTGAGGTAGTACACTCTATGAGCGTGTGTGTATGTGTGTGTGAGCGTGTGTCTGTGTGTGTGTGTATGAGAGGGAGAGAGATATTGTCTCCTTGCTGCCAAGCGAGTGACTGAGCTCTTAGGGCGTGTCCCATGCACAGCTGCGCAGTGTGAGAAGGGAGGAGTGCAAGGCAGAGAGGAGGAGAGAGAGAGTTTGAGTATGTGCGCGGGAGGTGCGCAGTAAAATTTGGAGATTGGAATGTTATCTAAGGTGTTGGGGGAAGGGAAAATCACCTCGTGGTTTTCTTGAGACAAAGGAATTCGTCGTGGTTGCTAATTCCACTACCTTATAACATTACCAAATCCACTGAAATCTTGATGAGGTCAAAGTGTGTGTGATAATGAAATTAAGGGGTGTTAGAGAAGATAGAAAAGAACATGCAACAACCTATCTATTAAAACGACGGAGAGAATAATGTAGAACAACAATGATCCACTCGACACTCTAAGTGTCTACAGTGTGCACAATTAAACAGTTTCTGAGTTTAAATTCACACTACTTCATAAAGCTAATTCCTAAGACTAGTTTGCCCAAATGCCAGCCTTACTTCCAGTGTCTTGCTCCTATGATGGAATGCAGAGATGTCCCGAAGTTTCGCGTAGTTTTGGGTGCTCACGGAGGTTCACAGAAAGCTCGTGGGTCGCTCCTGTGGAGGCGCAGAGAAGTCCTTGATCCGAAGCTTCGTCATTCGTGAGGAAAAGTCTCTGACCAATAATGTGCACAGCGATTAAGTCAGAAGGAATCCGGTCACTTCTAACTTTTAATTAACTGCTTGGGCTGCAGTCGTAATGTTACTTATAATAAACAAATAAACCGGTTGTAACTCAATTGAGTGAGACGACGCAACTTAGGTACTCTTTACTGTGGCCAGTGGTATATACGAAAGCACGCTGAGTCTTCTTTCTTGCAAGACAGACGTCGTGATTTCGGATGGTCCGATGAACGGGGGGGGTATCTCTATATGTCTGTATAATGCAAAGATCAACAGAGAGAGAGAGAGCGAGAGGAGGGTGACCAAGTCACTTATAGAATCGGGGTGGCATGATGTAAGTGATCATGGACGGCGTGACGTAGGTCATCGCGGGAGTTAGTTGATGGGATTTGTAGTTCTAGACGGGGACTGTGGCTGTCCCTACATTCCCCCTTTTGGTCTCAGGGGTATGACTGAGTCGTAGCACTGAGAGCACAGTACAGTACAGTCCACATGTCCATAGTCCTTGAGGTAGCATCCTCTGTACAGTCCATGGTGTCCTGTGAAACCTGTGTAAACTCATGAGTCCTAGTAAGACAGTTGGAGGCATAGGCATTTGGGCCAATATCAGGCTGTAAGCATTTGGGCATATACAGTGGGGCAAAAAAGTATTTAGTCAGTCACCAATTGTGCAAGTTCTCCCACTTAAAAAGATGAGAGAGGCCTGTAATTTTCATCATAGGTATACCTCAACTATGAGAAACAAAATGAGAAAAAAAATCCAGAAAATCACATTGTCTGATTTTTAAAGAATTTATTTGCAAATTATGGTGGAAAATAAGTATTTGGTCAATAACAAAAGTTCATCTCAATACTTTGTTATATACCCTTTGTTGGCAATGACAGAGATCAAACATTTTCTGTAAGTCTTCACAAGGTTTTCACACACTGTTGCTGGTATTTTGGCGCATTCCTCCATGCAGATCTCCTCTAGAGCAGTGATGTTTTGGGGCTGTCGCTGGGCAACACGGACTTTCAACTCCCTCCAAAGATTTTCTATGGGGTTGAGATCTGGAGACTGGATAGGCCACTCCAGGACCTTGAAATGCTTCTCACGAAGCCACTCCTTCGTTGCCCGGGCGGTGTGTTTGGGATCATTGTCATGCTGAAAGACCCAGCCACGTTTCATCTTCAATTCCCTTGCTGATGGAAGGAGGTTTTCACTCAAAATCTCACGACACATGGCCCCATTCATTCTTTCCTTTACGCAGATCAGTCATCCTGGTCCCTTTGCAGAAAAACAGCCCCAAAGCATGATGTTTCCACCCCCATGCTTCACAGTAGGTATGGTGTTCTTTGGATGCAACTCAGTATTCTTTCTCCTCCAAACACAACAAGTTGAGCTTTTACCAAAAAGTTCTATTTTGGTTTCATCTGACCATATGACATTCTCCCAGTCATCCAAATGCTCTCAAGCAAACTTCAGATGGGCCTGGACATGTACTGGCTTAAGCAGGGGGACACGTCTGGCACTGCAGGATTTGAGTCCCTGGCGGCATAGATGGTACTGATGGTAGCCTTTGTTACTTTGGTCCCAGCTCTCTGCAGGTCATTCACTAGGTCCCCCTGTGCGGTTCTGAGATTTTTGCTCACCGTTCTTGTGATCATTTTGACCCCACGGGGTGAGATCTTGCGTGGAGCCCCAGATTGAGGGAGATTATCAGTGGTCTTGTATGTCTTCCATTTTCTAATAATTGCTCCCACAGTTGATTTCTTTACACCAAGCTGCTTACCTATTGCAGATTCAGTCTTCCCAGCCTGGTGTAGGTCTACAATTTTGTTTCTGGTGTCCTTTGACAGCTCTTTGGTCTTGGCCATAGTGGAGTTTGGAGTGTGACTGTTTGAGGTTGTGGACAGGTGTCTTTTATACTGATAATGAGTTCAAACAGGTGCCATTAATATAGGTAATGAGTGGAGGACAGAGGATCCTCTTAAAGAAGAAGTTACAGGTCTGTGAGAGCCAGAAAACTTGCTTGTTTGTAGGTGACCAAATACTTATTTTACCGAGGAATTTACCAATTAATTCATTAAAAATCCTACAATGTGATTTCCTGGATTCTTTCTCCCCCCATTCTGTCTCTCATAGTTGAAGTGTACCTATGATGAAAATTACAGGCCTCTCTCATCTTTTTAAGTGGGAGAACTTGCACAATTGGTGGCTGACTAAATACTTTTTTTGCCCCACTGTAATCACTCTCTATCTAACTAGGTCAAAATCACATCTAAAAAAAAAAACATTAAACACTACATAGTTACTTCATTTCCTATGCATAAAAACAAGAGAAGAGAAGGAATGAAGGAAAGAAAAGAAGTATTAGTGCTTGGGTTAGTAAGCCTAATCTTCTGGAAAGGTAATAGCAGCGGGTGATCTGGCCAGAAAGCGTGCGCTACTGCAGCTAAAACTGTCAGGGATGCAGACTATCTTATCCAGCTTGGCGTGTAGTGTTCTTATGTATTTGTGTAGCATGTATGCGATGCCAGCGGTTAAGACCCAGCCACTGAGGAGAAGTCCCAAAGCAATCACACTTATAGTAGATCCTAGATCAGATGACTCTCTGACCTGGTAGCGGGAGACCATAGTCGAAATTCCAGTCTGGCCTAAACTAAATTTCACCGTTTTGGTCCCTTCAACCAGTAGTTGCTGTTGGAGGGTGTCATTGATCTCAAGATCATAACCTTGAAATGCATCTATCATTTCAATCTCAGAATCGTACCTGTCAGTACTAAGATGGTGTGGGGTGATATCACCTACGTGAATGGTGGCTCCCTGTGGTACACTAAGGAACACCGTTTGGTTTGGGATTTTCATTCTGGTGGCTGTGTCGTGCTGATCGTATGACATCAAGACTTCAGTTTTTGGAGTGTTAACAACCCACTGATTACCAGCTCTCTCTACTCTAGTTTCCATATCCTCGTCCTTTGCGGACATTTGACCTACACACTTTTGTTCGGGCGCTTTTGCCCTCAAACCACACAGGCGATCTGTAGTGTCTCTAATGAATGGGTTGCTTGGGCAGACCCAGTGGATGTCTTTAGTGGAGGTGCACATCTCTAGGTTGGGAATAAAGTAGACAGAGGGGCTGTCATCATGGAATGCTACCATGGGTGGTGTCTGTATGCGTATACGGACATTGTTTTTCCAGAAACCCACGTTGAGGACAGACTTGAGTCTATAAATGTTGTTTTTCTCAATGATGGGTAGGTTCAGCATGAATCCTATCTCTTAGTCTTGTGGATTCACAAAAATGGGGATAGCACTGCCAAGACTATAGGCCAGGTGTATTTGCAATGAATACACATTAGTAGTAGTAGCGGATTTTAGTATTTTATCTATCATGCTAAGGGGTATCAGATATGGTGGGATTTTACCACGACTCAGGGTACTGATTGAGCTGCCAATTTCCCTCAGCAGGTCTTGCATCAAATCCCTTACTACCCGGACGTATTTGATCTCGCTCTTGATTATTTCAGCCAACTTGTCTATGGCATGCACAGTGTTATTGATTAGAGCAGAATGCATGTTAATGGTTAGTATAGTTCCCTGCAGGGTTTTGCCTAAGCCCTGCAGCTCCTCCTGTTGAGAAAGCAGTTTCTCTCAGATCTCTGGCATTTCCTCTTTCAGAATGCTAACTTCTCTTTTCACTGCACTCAGACTGACTGAGTTGTAGGGTGAGGAGGATGCACAGGATCCCGAGGGAGTCCATTCTGTAACATACAGAAGGTTAATTACTTTATTGGGTTGGTAAATGTGACTGGGAATGTTAGTGTACGCTTATGGGTGAGTGAGGCGTACAAGCTAGGTGGACAGGATGGGCCTAACTATCGTCCACCCCCTTTTTGGAGTGAGGACTGTTCAAAAGGCTTGATTTGATTGCTATGGACCCATCAACATGAGGGCGTTTGATTAGGCCTGGATGTCCTAATGAGATACGCGACGGGGGACAGTTTTCCCACGATCTCGAAAGGTCCTGACCAGTGTGGTAGGAACTTCTGTGAGACTCCTACCGGCTTGGTAAAGTTGAAGTATAGGACTTTATCACCTATTTGATATTCGTGATGGGAGGCTTTTCGGTCATAGTAGGCCTTTTGTCCTTTTACGCTCATTTCGAGATTCTTTTGGGCCCATGCAAAGGTTGACTATAGGTGGCATTGTAGGTCGGCGACATATTGATGTGCGGTGTATGCAGTTGTGATGCTCATGTCCTCTGGTCTGTACAGGAGATGCAGTGGGAGAACCATCTCCCGCCCAGTCATCATCTCAAAGGGTGTGACTCCAGTGGTGCGATGAGGGGTGGACCTAATGGCCATTAGCACCAAGGGAAGTTTCACATCCCAATCTTTACCATGGTGGGTGACATACTTCCGCAGCATGCTCACAATGGTTTGATTGGCTCGTTCAACCTGACCAGAGGATTGAGGGTGGTACGCGATATGGAATTTCGCCTCAATGCCTAACATGTTCCACAGCGTAGCCATTACACCAGCAGTGAAATGGGTGCCTTTGTCTGAGTCGATGGATAGAGGGAGGCCCCAGTGGCTGAACACATGGTTCATGAGAAGGAGAGCAGTGGTCTCTGTGGTATCGTTGGGAGCTGGTAGACATTCTATCCATTTTGTGAAAGCGCATGTGATGGTAAGGAGGTATTTGTTACCCTGGGAAGATTTTGGGACCGGACCGATCCAGTCCGTTTGGAGGTTGGACCAGGGGAAGGTAATTCCTCGACTTTGCAGTGGAGCTCTATTTAGCGGTTTGGATGGGCGAAATTGACAACAGACCAGGCATCCTTTGACATACTTGGTTATATCTTTGATCATGAAAGGCCAATAGACTATCCACTGAAGGGTCTTTTAGGTGGCCCTAGTGCTTCTATGGCCTCCACATGGACTGTCATGAGCATACTGCAGCATAACTCCCCTATGGTCCATAGGAACAACCCAGAAGGGTGGTCCTTGGCCACGAGGCACATACACCAGGAGCCCTTTCTCAAGCTTCAGGCAGTGCTGAAGGTTATGGAGGTATTTAGGTCCTTTGATTGTTGTAGCACCACTTCTGATATAGGGGATGCCCTTGGGTCTGTGACAAAGTTGCGAATCTGGCTGATAGTTGGGTCCCTATCCTGCATAGTTACCAGATCTGCGTTGCCTGGTTGTCTGCCTAAATGGACGGTCAACAACTGGGGTTCAGGGTCTTCGCACCCTTCTCTAGCCTGTCGGCGGGTAATGGTGTTCACAACATGACACGGTTTCTCAGGGAGCCCTCCCTCTTGGGACTCCCGGGGGGGCCGTCCACAGCTCCTGCCTTGGCGAGGCGGTCAGCCTCATCGTTACCAACCTTATCAGGTCCAGGGACTTGGGAGTGCCCTTTTACCTTCTTCCAGTACACGGTCATTCCCTGGCCTGCCACCAGTTTGTCACATGCCAGAAAAAGTTCAGGAGTGTTTGACTACTTTTCCTCTAGCATTTTTCATGTCATTCATTTTCCATGTGGGGAAGTGAGAAATGAAGCTGTGACGGGCATAATTGGAGTCAGAGTAGATGACTAGCTGCTCAATGCTCACTTTGCTAGCTTGTTGTAAAGCGATGAGTACTGCTGCTATCTCTGCGTATTGGCTTGTCCTGGCTCCGATTTGGTACTGGTATTGTCCTTTCAGAGGGCCTGTTGTCCAAACAATACCAATACCGGCTCACAGTTCATTCTCATGATGGAAGGAACAACCATCCACGTAGACCATGGGAAGGTATTTACAAGAGTTATCGTCATAATAGTGGTGGTCTGATGGAAGGGAAGGTGTAGTTACGAGGGCAGGATTCTCTTCTACCTCCTGCTCACAATCGCAATGTTGGCAGTCAGCTAAGCCTTTGCCCAATGCCATTTTATGGTTCTGGGTGTACTTCACCTCAATGTCGTAGCCCTGTAATGCCATCATCCATGCCGCGATGCGACTATTGGACACCCTTCCTTCTCTTAGCCTCTGACTGTTTAAGAAAGAGACAGGTTGGTGACATGTCTCTATCACAACTTTCTGACCACCAATGTAGCTGCGGAAATGTTCAATGGCCCAAACAGTAGTTAGCAGGGCTTTCTCGCAGTTTGAGAATTTAAGCTCCACACTACTAAGTGAACGGCTAGCGTATGCAACGACTCGCCTGTCTTTGTCATACTGCTGTGATAAGGCAGCACTTAAGCAGTGAGTGGAGAAGCTGGCCTCAAGGTAAAATGCTTTGTCCTTGTCTGGATAAGCGAGACAGGGGGCAGAGCATAATTTATGCTTCATTTCCCTGAAAGCATGTTCTTGAGGACTGTCCCACTGAAATTCCTTATCCTTTCGGAGAAGCTCTGTGAGTGGTCTTGCAATTTCTGCGTAGTCCTCAATAAACTGCCTAGAGTAATTGCAGATGCCTAGAAAGCTCCTAAGCTCTGACACATTGGTGGGGGCTTTAATGTCTTGGATGGCTTGGACTCTCCCTGACTGGGGTTCGATACTAGCCTGGCTAACGCGACTTCAAAGCTCTCCGAGCATTTGGTCTGGCCAAGCTATTAAGCCAAACCGTTTCCCAGAGCCCGTGGTTGACCCGCCTCCCTGAAATGCCTCAGTTTGCTACTGGTCGAAGCCAGAAAAGGCTGTGACGAAGCTTAAACCAATCACATCACTCTTTCCTCTGACATATGCGACGCGACGGGGCTAACTGGTAGATTAAACTCTTACCGAAGCCGGTCGGGAGCAAGGTGAAAACGTCCTTCCTTTCAATAAATACCTCCAGGGCTGCTCTTTGCTCCATTTTCAATGAGAACTTCCCGTTGAATGCTTTCAATACAGCATCTATGCGTAATAGATGCGGAAGCGTGAATGAAGCGCTTCTGGCATAAACTGTAAACAATCTATGGCTTCCAGTCGCAGTTCTACTACGTCAGTGCCTTGAACACGCCTCTTCCCAGGGCCGTTGGAGATGCTCAAAGTTGATTGGTTCCCGATTTTTCGGGAGCTTGGAAATGCTGTAGATAGCCTGCCTGGCCAGACTAAACTCAGAACGGGCCCTCGTGTTGCGTCACCCTTAGGATGGGTGGGCCCAGGCTAGTTCGATACCATCAGGCCCCATGAACAGGCCAACGTATTCAACTTTTGTGCAACACCACTGGCCCTTGGTAATGGAGAGCTTGGCTCCAGCATTAGCAAGCTGAGTAAGGACATGTCGAATTTCGATTAAATGAGCTTCGAACGATTGCAATCTGATTAGGATGTCATCGACATAAATCAAGTTTCTGCGAGCAGCAGTATCATTCATGGCCTTGTGTAAGAATATGTTGAATTCAGCTGGTGAGTTGGAGTACCCAAAAGGGCACCGGTTCCAGGTAAATTGCTGATTTGCAAAGGAGAATGCTAGTTTATACTGGTCTTTAGGATCGACTTTCATCATCCAGAATCCACTGGCCATGTCGGCGGTGGAGAAAAACTTAGCGTCTCTCACCTTGGCGAGTTCCTGGTCTAAATGGATCATTGGCCACCTTGACAAGGGGACTTGCTTATTCAGCTGCCTGTAGTCAGTGGTGAGGCGCCATTTGCCATTAGGCTTCAGCACGGGCCACAAGGGAGAATTGTATGTGGAATTACATTCTCGAATGATCTGTTTCTCCAGCAAAGTGTCTATGATCTCTTGGATAGAGTCATAAGATGCTAAAGGGATTTTGTACTGGCGCACAAACATTGGTGATGCATCCGGGTCAGTGGGGATTTGTACGGTGTGGAGGTCTGTGACTCCGCAGTCATTAGAATCCCATGACCAAATGTCTTTGAAATCATAAAACAATTGGCGGAGTTGTTGTTTCTGAGCATCCAAGGTTAGGCTATCAGCCTTTAGTAAGCTGTTGTTGGACCTCCAGTTTGAAACCTGGGTATGGTTCGCCTAATGGAGAATCTACAGCATCTGATGCAGGGGTGTTTTCACCCGGCTGAGAGGAGAGGGCATATACCATCATGTCCTCTGCTGTGTCAGATTTGGCCATGAAGACTTGGTCATCGCGCAGTATGTCGTGTGGCTTGATACAAATCATGTTATTCGGGATGGTGAAGAAAGTGTTTCTACTGTCTTTTAGTTCGACCAAAGAAAGAGACAGTTCGCCTATGACTGGAATTGTTAGTTCAAAGTCATGGAATGATCTGTCTATCAGCAGACCTAGGGGGCGGCAAGCAGGCACGGTGAGAGGAGTGTTGGTCAAGTTTTACACCAGAATGTAAGATGAACGATGGTTCAGTTCAAGCAGAGGAGTGCCACAAACTGTTAGGTTAAGTTCCAGAAATAGAGGCAGCGGTTGGAAGAAAGCCTCTGAAGTTGGAAGCTCTTGACCTCTCAGAATGACCAACTTAAGGTGGAAAACTGGCTCTCCTAGCAGGAATAACAATGTCAAACTCACTAGCTACCTGGCATGCCTGAGGGATGGTTTATCCAGAGCGTATGCATTCGGGGTCAGCGAGGAGTGGGTGGTTTTTGACGTTGGCTTGAGTCCAGATTACCTGGTTTACCATGTCTATCTGGGCTCCTAGCCTGACCAGAATGTCTGCCCCAATGAAGAGTGAATTGGAGAGTTGAGGGACCACGCTCAAGAAATGGAGGAACTCTCTTGTTCCGATTGTCATGGTCACGGCACAGATGCCAACAGCCTTAACAGAGGTTTGGGGTTGTTCGGCAGAGAGAAGTTGGTGGCTTTTCTGCATGAATACGGAGCAGGAATGGCTTTGACACAGCATGTCAAACAAAGTCTGGCTGATGGCTGACTTCTCAGACCAAAGCGTCATAGCTGCATTGAGGACCGTGGTCCCATTGACTCGCACTTCACCTGATAGGATAGGGCAGTACATAGCTGAGG
This sequence comes from Neoarius graeffei, assembly GCF_027579695.1. Classification (NCBI taxonomy): domain Eukaryota; kingdom Metazoa; phylum Chordata; class Actinopteri; order Siluriformes; family Ariidae; genus Neoarius; species Neoarius graeffei. The sequence continues at coordinate 10,825,820 of NC_083586.1, forward strand.
TTGAGTTACTCAAGGAACAAAGGAAAGAGGCGTGGTTTTCCAAAGAATTGTGGCCACTAGGGGGACTCGTGATGTCGGGGGTTTCGACACCAGACTCGGTGTACAAAGACATGAACTGAAGTTCATCAGAAATTTGGTCTCCCATGGCGCTTGGTTGGTCGGTGTCTGCACTAATCTCATCGCAACGGGCTTGTGCATGTTTTGTGGGATCCAATGGCTGTGGGGTCGTGATTTGGGCCCACAATTGACTGCGACGACAATCAATGAGTGGCGCCAACCCGTCGAGTAGGTCTTGGCAAATCAGTAGTTTTTCCGTACCCACAGAGCAGATGTAAGTGGGATGTATGATTGACATGCCTTGGAATGTGAGTTCCAACCATGCCATTTGTGTTACTGGGGCTTTGTTTTGCGTGAAGCTGACCAAGTTTATGTTGCAGGGCTTGGTTGGGATTGGGTCACCTTGTGAGAGCCATGTCTGAGAGATGGTGGCGAAGACTTTAGCGCACATGAGCATGATCTCTGATCCAGTATCTAGAAGGGCTTGGAGGGTGATTGTACCCTCAACCACCACGGGGGTGTAAATGCGCTTAGCATTACCCCTTCTAACTAGATCGCCTAAGAACTGCATCAGAGGTGCGTTTTGTGTGTTGGCCTTCACCACCAGGGGGGACCCTACATCCTGACCATCGCCTGCTGTTTCACAGGGATCTCCTCCCCATTTCACGAGATATACTCATGGTTTCTGGCCTAGTCATGCCTGCGGGTGGCCTTTGTCATCTTTCTTGGGCTCTTTTGTTTTATCTGTTGAGGGGTCTGACCTCTTCTGTAACAGTCCTTTAACCTCAGCCAACTGGACTTTCAAAGAATCCAGCTCTGAGCGGAACTTACCAAGTTGGTCTGAGTCACTGTGTCGGTCACCTCTACCCCTACGTGTAGAGCTACGGTCGGAGTGCTCCTGCCGTCTCTGGCCAGAGCGGGGATGACGATCTTGCAGCCAACCGCCTTGTTCCTTATGACCCTTTTCATATGATGAGCGGTTGCCATGGTCACTATGGCCTTGCCCTCGGTCTCTCCTGGCCTTACCTTGCCGATTCTTCCACTCACCCTGGTGATGGCTCGGCAAGGGGTGGTTCGGACCGGGATTTCTCCAGGTGGGTCCCTCTGGTGGAGCTTCACCTCCTTCTAAGGCTAGCGGGGGCCTGTCTGCACCCTGGAGACTAAGGACCCTGGGTTCATCATCGTTTCTGTCTGTGGTTTTGACAATGGTCTCCCAGGTCATTTGGGCTAGTTGCCTAATTTCCCTCATCGAGTAGAAACCTTGTCGACACGTCAGTGTGACTTGAGTCCGCACGCTTGGGTGGAGGTAATGTAAGAAGAGGGATTTGAAGCCTCTATCTTCTTCCAAGCCTGGTGCGCTACTACCCTGGAAATAGGCAGTATGTAGCCATCTATAATATTCATGAGGCACCTCAGACCATTTCTGTTTAATTTGTATTGCACACGATGTCGCTGAGGTTTCATCCGTGTATGGCGCATATTCTTCCCTCATGTAATTGCGAAGTTTCGAATAGCTATCACGAACGTCTGGGGGTAGCGTCCCTAAAAAGGCATGAACGCTGCTACTGGAGGTCTTCTAGATCAGTTTAAGTTTCTCTCCCATTGTGGCTTTCGGCAGATCCATCAGGCATCGGTCAATTTCTTGCAAATAATCATTTACATTTGTTCTTTTATTGTCAGGATTGAATCGCTCAACATCTTTGGCAAGTAGGTCAATTTGCCATATGCGAAGGGCTTGGTGCATGTCCTTGTGCAGCCTCCTTGGCTCTCCTGAGTACTCACTATCTGAGCTACTCTGGTATTGCTCCCGTTTCGCACTAGATTCATAGTCTGATTCATCCGAAGATGGATCAGGGATACTGTAGCGCACTGACCTGGGTGTGCTATGGGCCTGGGCTCAGGATGAGCGCAGTATGGCTCCACCCTGGCTAAACGACGAAGGAGTCGTGTAGCGAGTTGATGGAGTTTGGCGGGATGTCTGGTCCTCGACCAGGTAATCCACGGTGTCCGGCTCAGACGCCTCTTCCCGCGCTGAGCTTCAGCGCATTGCTGGGGGTCTTTCACACCCCTCGTGCCCTTCTTGGGGGGTCTGCTCCTTGGCAGCCCTCTTGGCAGCCTTTTCGGCTTTCTCTAGCCTTTTGGCGCAATCATCAAGGGAGTTTTTCAAGAGCTCATGCCCCCCATATAAATCATTGTTATCGGCTGCCAGCTCGGCATTGCTGGTGGTCAGCCTGTCAACCTCTCCGTGGAGGTATCTGATTTCTAAATCAGTATCTTGGAAGTGTAACAGGAATAGCCTACCTAGTGCCTCTTGGACACTAATAATTGTTCTTTTTGGATCTCTCATATGTTTTATTGAGTTATCTATGTTATTTTGGCATTCACCCTTACTAATGTTCCTAATGTTTGCTTTTTCAGATGCCAAGCAGTGAATGAGGTCTGCGATGACATCAAAGAGAGACACATCTTGAACGTTGTCTTCAGCCTCTGAGACACGAGGGGATGCCATTTTACTTAGGTTGGATATTAGGTAATTAATTAATCAATTAGTTAATTAATTAATTATTATTAATTAATATTAACTACATAATTAATTAATCAATTAATAAAGTTTGTTTTTGTTTGGAAATGCTATCCCTTATCCTAAGTTATTAATAGGTTATTAGTATTTTGTGATATGGTTATCATGCTACTGTTAACCGTTTAACACACCTGGGGATATACCTTGGCAGTTGCTTAATCAAACTGATAATTTATCTGTTGTTGCAACAATATTCAAGAAGTCAACAAACCAATCTCCTCACACAGGGCACCAATAAATATGTGGGTGCAATTGGTCTTAAGTGATCAGTCTCATTAAATCAGTCTCATTAAATCAGTCTCATTAATAATACCATTAATTTTGGTGTTTAATAATAAATTACCAAACAGCTAAATTATGGTACGGTATATTCCAAATTATCATGATCACTACTGATGCAGCAATAATGTATTATTTACCATATTACATAGACACTACAGCCAATAGCATTCATATACACTTGGGTGAAGGCAATTTGGAGTTCTTTGAGATTGTGTGACTTCAAGGATACAGCAGCAAAAACAGACAAGCACAGTTTAACAGAATAATTGAATTTATTATAACAACGATACTCAATGGGTAATAGCAGTTGAATACATTCAATATGGTCAGCAGCAATATATAGACAAGGCACAAACAGTGAGGTAGTACACTCTATGAGCGTGTGTGTAGGTGTGTGTGACCGTGTGTGTGTGTATGAGAGGGAGAGAGATATTGTCTCCTTGCTGCCAAGCGAGCGACTGAGCTCTTAGGGCGTGTCCCATGCACGGCTGCGCAGTGTGAGAAGGGAGGAGTGCAAGGCAGAGAGGAGGAGAGAGAGAGAGTTTGAGTATGAGCGCAGGAGGTGTGCAGTAAAATTTGGAGATTGGAATGTTATCTAAGGTGTTGGGGGGAAGGGAAAATCACTTTGTGGTTTTCTTGAGACAAAGAAATTCATCGTGGTTGCTAATTCCACTACCTTATAACATGACCAGATCCACTGAAATCTTGATGAGGTCAAAGTGTGTGTGATAATGAAATTAAGGGGTGGTAGAGAAGATAGAAAAGAGCATGCAACAACCTATCTATTAAAATGATGGAGAGAATAATGTAGAACAACAATGATCAACTCGACACTCTAAGTGTCTACAGTGTGCACAATTAAACAGTTTCTGAGTTTAAATTCATACTACTTCATAAAGCTAATTCCTAAGACTAGTTTGCCCAAATGCCAGCCTTACTTCCAGTATCTTACTCCTATGAAGGAATGCAGAGATGTCCCGAAGTTTCGTGGAGTTTCAGGTGCTCGCGGAGGTTCACAGAAAGCTCATGGGTCGCTCCTGTGGAGGCGCGGAGAAGTCCCTGATCCGAAGCTTCGTTGTTCGCGAGGAAAAGTCTCTGACCAATAATGTGCACAGCAATTAAGTCAGAAGGAATCTGGTTGCTTCTAACTTTTAATTAACTGCTTGGGCTGCAGTCGTAACATTACTTATAATAAACAAATAAACCGGTTGTAACTCAATTGAGTGAGACGACGCAACTTAGGTACTCTTTACCATGGCCAGTGGCATATACGAAAGCACGCTGAGTCTTCTTTCTTGCAAGGCAGACGTCGTGATTTCGGATGGTCCAATGAATGGGGGGGTATCTCTATATGTCTGTATGACACGAAGATCAACAGAGAGAGAGAGAGAGCGAGAGGAGGGTGACCGGGTCACTTATAGAGTCGGGGTGGCGTGACGTAGGTGATCATGGACGGCGTGATGTAGGTCATCATGGGAGTTAGTTGATGGGATTTGTAGTTCTAGACGGGGACTGTGGCTGTCCCTACACTTGTCTGTTCCATCTGTATCAGTAGAACAATGCTGCCTGTGATTGTAGAGACCAGTGGCGGCTGGTAGTCTTTCAAACAGGGGAGGCTGGTCGGTTACGATATTTCCAGATTTTAAAAGAAAAAAGAAAAAACACATAAATTTTGCCCATACTCTTGCCTCTGATCTGGCTGATTGTTGGCAGGGTCACAAACTGTGAAATAACAGGTTCTTTTGGCCCATTAGCCTACTGTCCAATATACATGATGGTGGTGTTGGGGGGGGGGGTATGTTTTAACATTTTATATTTTAAAATTATGGCATGTGGCATGTTGTTTAAAAACTGATCATTATTGAAAGCAGCTCTTTGTCAGGAACCTCAGCAGTAACAGCAGAGTGTTCTGGAATAGGCACAAGCACTGACCTTGGGGAGCCAAACATAGAGCTGGGTGCCGACACATTTCATTCAATGACACTTTCCCTATATTTTACTTATTTTGACTGAGAAATGTTTTATTGACAATTTTGATAACCCTTCACTTTTAATCCAGGTCTGTAGTGTGAAATGTTCTTGGCTGTGTTTTTGTTTAAAAATGTTTTCCAAATTGTAGCTGTGTTTAATTCATATCCAGAAAAATATATATTCCAATATAATATACTCAGCATAAACATTTTAAATAGATTCTATATTTTTGGTCCATCCATGACATATTACTAAAGTAGCCTATTTACTGTTGTTGATGTGGGTCACTTGCTGTTAGCCAATTCACTTTCTCGTACCAGGAGAGCTGAAAGGAACGAGTATTATTCCCTACCTTTTTCACCAAGTCAATTTGAGGCGTTGGTCTACCCTGCTCTTTAATTTTTTCCTCGAAAGGAAGACTGGCAAATGGCTTTGCCAAAATTAAATCAACAATGCTTGGCATCCGTGCGCAGCTTTCTTGCTAGCTGACTAGGCCCCTCAAGTTCAAGTTCAGTCACTCAAATAAACGAAATTTCTGGAACTAAGATAGCAAACTTGACAACACTATATTTACACTGTATTTACAATGAAAATATATACAAATTAAAAAAGCTGGTAGAAACCGTATGTAATGAATGAAATCGAAATGTAAGCTGATCTCTTACAATACACCACAGCACTTGCGAATCCGCATGGGACTGAACTGAAATTCACTGCTGCCTGTCTATAGTTGAAATGAGCTGTCAATCAAAGAAAATATCCGGCCGCTTTCACCAAATCACCAGTCTCTTCGCGGAAACTGCCATGTCCCTCCCACTGTGAGGCTCGGAGTCCGTGGGCGGGCATTTTCGCAGTATTTGTCCAATAACTGTCTTGCATTTTGAGATTGAAAAGCGCATAGCTCCCAAATGCCATTGAAGTCCACTGAGGCTGGGAGTCCGGTGGGCGGGCGTTTTCGCAGTATTTGTCCAATAATCGTCTTGCATTTTGATATTGAAAGCGCATAGCTCCCAAATGCCATTGAAGTCCACTGAGGCTGGGCTGCATCGCGCTGTCACGAGGGGGAAAAACTCACGCACACATTAGGCGAACTGGGGAAAGTTATAACGGAATGATTTCCCACTGTAGTTGGGTTGAGCACATATATTTCTATGATTCTGGATCTGAAATAGCAATGTTATAAGTTATAACATTGCTATTTCAGATCCAGAATTTTTAGAGGAGGCTAAGCCTCCCTCGTTGTCTTAGAGCAATCGCCCGTGGTAGAGACCAATGCAGGAGTAACAGTGTCTGTCACAAAGATCACATCTGTGTGTGGTTGCTGGTCTGTTAGAGTTCTTTTATTACTTTCTACATGCCCTCTTATCAGCCACTGCACTCATCAACTTTTCTTCCCCTAACTTGAGGTGCTGCTTTAGGATGCTTCTTCAGCTTGTGCGGTCAGCTGTGAGGCCTTCCCAGGATTCAGTGTTGATGTCCAGTGCTTTCATGTCTCTCTTCACAACATCCTTGTATCGCAGCTTTGGGCAGCTGGTGCTTCTTTTCCTGGCTGCCAGCTCACCATAGAGGATGTGTTTTGGGATGCGGCCATTCTCCATTCAGTGGACATGCCCAAGCTAGCAGAGTCTGTGCTGTCTGAGCATGGTATGCATGTTAGGGAGACCAGCACAGGAAAAGACCTCAGCATTGGACACTCCGTCCTGCCAGGTAATACACAGGATGTCACGAATGCTTCTCAGATAAAAGGTATTGAGTCCTCTCTCCTGTCTGGTGTATGTGGTCCATGTCTCGCTGCTATTGAACAGTGTGCCGATGACACAAGCATTGTACACTGCCATCTTTGTTTTCACCATCAGCTTGGGGTTTGTCCATACTCTAGTTGTAAGACATGCAAGTGTTGTTGCTGCCTTCCCAATCCTCTTGTTGATTTCAGTGTCCAAGAAAAGCTTGTCAGTGATGGTGGAGCCTAGGTAGGTAAACTGATGGACAACATCGAGCTTGTAGTAATCAATAGTGATGATTGGTGATGCTTCTGTATCCTGTCCAAGGACATTCATCTTCTTTAGGCTGATGATGAGTCCAAAGTCCTTACAGGCCTGGGAGAAGCAGTACATCAGTGATTGCAGTTCCTGCTAGGAATGGGTCACAACAGCTGCATCATCAGCAAAAAGCATGTCTCTGATGAGGACTTCACATACCTTGGTCTTGGCTTTGAAGCAGGCAAGATTGAACAGCCTGATCTAGTCCTCAGGCAGATTCCCTCTATTGCAGAGCCAAATGTGTGCTTTAGGAGTAGAGCAAAGATGATCCCAAAGAGTGTGGGAGCAAGCACACAATCCTGTTTGATGCCACTATGGATATTGAAGGGCTCAGAGGCACTGTCATTGAACTGCACAGTCCCTTTCATGTTGGAGTGGAAAGATACAATCAAGCTCAGCAGTTCTGGTGGGCAGCCAATCTTTGGAAGCATCTTGAACAGGCTGACTAGATCAAACACCTTAGTGAGGTCAATAAAGGCAACATACAGGAGCATCTGCTGTTCTCTGCATTTTTCCTGGAGTTGCCGTATGGATAAGACCATGTCCATCATGCACCTCTCAGCTCAGAAGCCGCACTGTGATTCGGGGTAGACCCATTCTGCCAGCTTCTGCAGGTGGATCAAAATGACCCTGGCAAATATTTTGCCAGTGATACTGAGAAGGGAGATGCCTCTGTAGTTATTGCAGTCATGTCTCATTCCTTTGTTTCTTTAGAGGGTGATAATCTTGGCATCTCTCATGTCCTGTGGTACAGCCACTTCATGCCAGCATTGACATAGGACTTCATGCAATGGGAGCAGTAGAGTGTCCTTGCAATTTTTAATCAAATCGGGGGGATTCCATCACTGCCTGGGGCAGTTTGAACAAATGTGGTTTAAGCAGTAGAGTAAAAGTGAGAAATTGGTATTAGATAGGTGTGCAGCATATGTGAAGTTGAAAGAAAAGTATCCAAAGTTTACATTTATTTATTTCCTTTCATATACTACCTCAATATCCACACTCAACTCTGCACCTTATGTTGCTTGTGTCTGAACTTTATGCTTGTCATTTATTGTCTGTTTATTGTCTATTGTGTCATTACTGCTTGCAGTGTTGCACTCATTACACTTTATATTATGTGTCGATTTGTAGTCCTGTGATGTTCAATGTAGCACCATGGTCCTGGAGAAATGTAGTTTCATTTTAACTGTGTACTATACCAACTGTATATGGTTGAAATGACAGACAGTGACCTTGACCTTTTACAGTGCCAGGTTGTGTGCCACATATATCCCTGGGAAAGGGACAGCAGGACAGGTGAAAAGATTTGGGGCCCTGGATAAGACAGTGTTTGAATACTGCTGACTGTGAATACATTTCTGACCTCATCTCATCTCATCTCATCTCATTATCTGTAGCCACTTTATCCTGTTCTACAGGGTCGCAGGCAAGCTGGAGCCTATCCCAGCTGACTATGGGCGAAAGGTGGGGTACACCCTGGACAAGTCGCCAGGTCATCACAGGGCTGACACATAGACACAGACAACCATTCACACTCACATTCACACCTACGGTCAATTTAGAGTCACCAGTTAACCTAACCTGCATGTCTTTGGACTGTGGGGGAAACCGGAGCAGCCAGAGGAAACCCACGCAAACACGGGGAGAACATGCAAACTCCGCACAGAAAGGCCCTCGCTGGCCACAGGGCTCGAACCCGGGCCTTCTTGCTGTGAGGCGACAGCGCTAACCACTACACCACCATGCCGCCCCATTTCTGACCTGTACATAAAATAGAGTCCAAACTTGCAAGCATACCAAACTAGTTTAAAATTTGTGGTGCTAACTAAAATAAATGTTGTACTAACAGCTGATAGATCCTGGCCAAACAAACATGTAGGCTATCAATTCACACAGCTGACAGCTGAGTCCCCATGTCTTTCTGAGGTTCCACATGAGTTATGGGCCCAAAGTAAACATGATGTAGGCCTTATTAAAAGTGCTAAGCCAGTAGTAATAACTCCTAAGTCTGACTTCAGTCCATGTACACAACAGTACCCGCTAAAACCTGAAACAGTACAGGGAATTCAACTGATGTTTGAATTGCTGAAGAAGATGGGGGTAATTGTTCCATGCACACACTCATCAGTTTGCACTCCAATTTTCCTGGTTTAAAAAAAGTGCACACACAGCCAGGTGAACCTGAAGAGTGTTATTTTGTACAAGACTTGCAAGCAGTAAATGCTGTGGTCTAGCCTAGAGCCCCTAATATACCAAATCCATATACTATCTTGTTACAAGTACCACCAGGAAACACACACTTCTCTGGGGTAGATCTGACAGACACATTCTTCAGCATTCCTGTGCATCCAGATAGTCAATTCTGGTTTGCATTTCACTTTGAGGGCAAGTTATAGACATTTATGCATTTGTGTCAGGACTCCTGTGAGTCACCCACCATTTACAATGAAATGCTAAGGCTAGTCTGCACAAATTTCAATTTGTTCAAACCAAGGTTAAGTTTTTGGGTCACGATATCTCTGTGCAAGGTAAGGTGCTGGGAGAAGACAGGGTGGCTGTGATCCAGAATTTGCCAAAACCTGTCACAAAGGAACAGATGTCATTCTTAGGCATATGTTCATATTGCAAAACTGTTATACCTAATTATGCTGTTCTTGAGTCTCCCCTCAGCAGTGTGATCCATGGGAAAGGATTGTAGGCACATGATGCTGTCATGTGGACAGGCGAAGCTGAAGAAGCCTTTGTCAATCTCAAACTGGCACTCCAAATAACACCTACCTTGGGCATTCCTGATCCATCTCGTCCATTCATTCAGACAGGAGACGAAAAAAGGCTGTATGATGCAAGTTCTCTTACAAGAACATAAGTTACTACCTGTAGCCTATTACTCCGCTAAACTTGATTCGGTTGCAGCAGGGCTGCCAGTTTGTCTATGGGCAGTTGCAGCTGCTGAAAAGGCTGTTGTAGCATCACGTGATATTGTGGGTTATTGTGAACTAATGCTTTTGGTCCCACATGCTTCCCCTTGCTTGAACAGGAAACATCTCCACCTATCTGCTGCTAGGTGGCTGAGATACAACGCTGTCCTCCTGGAAATGCCCAACATCACCGTGAAACCCTGTACCATTTTGAATCCAGCTACTTTACTTCCTGTTGAAGGAGATGAGAAACCCACTGTTGCACAGCAGTGGTTAATCTGTTCTCCTCATTCTGACTTGCAAGAGACTCCTTTTCATAACCTTGTCCTTGTCCTTGTTGTGGATGGCTCAGCCTCAAGGAATGTGGCTACAGGCCTGAATAAGGTAGGGTATGCTGTCATTATGCATCATGAAACCCTGCCTTCCGGTTCACTTCCGGGCAACTACTCAGCTCAAGCTGTGGAGTTGGTCACCCTCACTGAAGCATGCAAATTAGCATGAGGGAAGACACCATGATATATACTGATAATAGGTATGCCTTGTTAATTTATGTTACAATCCAGAGCCAAGGCCAGGGAGCAGACGAACAGGCTAAACCGACTGTCTGCTTGCTGCACATTGTCGTTACTCAGGGTCCACTACATCGAGACTGTGTCTGTTCCCCAAGCTAAACAAAAAGCTATAAATATTCAGAGAGTTTGTTCCAGTAAACTAATCAATATAAAATTAGATCATACTGACTCTACAGCTGCTGCCAGCACCTTTGATCTAAAGGTGGGGCTATTAAATATTTGATCTCTTACATCTAAAGCGCTAATGACATAGAGTGTTTTGGTAAACTTGGATGTATGGATGCTGTCAGTCCCCCACTTGCTTGCTCACTCGAGTTTGTTGACGGTGTACGGTAGTGGCTGGCTGCTTTATGTCCCGGGGCTCCCTCATGCCTGTGTTACCTTCTGGCTCTCCCCTTTTAGTTATGCAGTCATAGTTAGTTAGTTGCCGAAGTCCCTGCTTGTACTCAGTGCAATATGTATACTGTTCCTACTTATTCAGGTGACACTGGGCATACCTACCAACCTGTGTTTTCTCTCTCTTCACTCCCCCCAAAAAAGTCCTGGGATCGAGATGCTGACCTCTTCTGCTCCTCAGACCTGCCTTATCCATCCTGGTGCCCTGTGTCTGGTTGGAGTCTCATCGCATCGCTCCTGTAGAGGGCGGCCTCATGTGGACAATTGGGGGTCGCGCCTGGAGGACACTCTGGACTCTTACAGTGGTGCTTTTGTGGCTGGGGACTGCAGTTGACTTGCTGACTTTGGGACTGCAGTTGTTGAACATTTTTACGCTCGGGTTTCCATAGCATCAATGAAGCTGACTTCATGTTAAAACTGTTAATGTTATAGTCATGTTGTCTGTTGTTGCCCAAATGAGGATGGGTTCCCTTTTGAGTCTGGTTCCTCTCGAGGTTTCTTCCTCATGTCGTCTGAGGGAGTTTTTCCTTGCCACTGTCACCACAGGCATGCTCATTGGGGATAGATTAGAGATAAAATTAGCTCATATTTTAAGTGGTTCAAATTCTGTAAAGCTGCTTTGCTACAATGTTTACTGTTAAAAGTGCTATACAAATAAACATGACTTGACTTGACCTTTGGGGTAGCACATGATTTTGGCTCACTGTGGAAGCACAAGAGGTTCCTTACTTCTACAGGAAAACTAATTACCCATCATACATGAATAGCTTCACTCCTAGAAGCCATATTATTACTTAAACAACTTGCCATTTGTAAGTGTGATGCTCATACTAATGATTCAGATTCTATCTCCACAGGAAATGCAACAGCAGATGTAGCAGCCAAGCAAGCCGCGTCCCAAGGGCCTTCCAAACTCATGCTGAGCACTAACACAAATACTAACCTTACTGTGACACCTATTGCTGACTTATATGATCTACAGGCGAGAGCTACATCAAAAGACCACCAGATTTGAAGAAGAGCAGGTTGTATTCATACATGAGGTATTTGGTATGGTCCAGTTGGATTCAAGCCATGTATGCCCAAGTGTTATTTCCCTTATTTTGCAAGATTGACACATTCATGAATTTTGCCCAAAAATTTTGCGACAAGTGTGTCATTTGTGCCACACACAACATAGGTCGGGGGCAACAGGTAGCACAGGCTGCTGTTCAGGTGTTGAAACAGGTGGGAGAAACATTGGGAATTGACCTGTAACAACATTGTGCATATCACCCAGCTAGCAGGGGTGCAATAGAGCAGGAAAATGGGACTCTCAAAAACAAATTGTCTAAATGTTGCAAAGATACAGGTCTCAATTGGGTTAGGGCCTTGCCCACTGTATTGTTGTATATAATGAGAGTCAGAGCAAGAACAAACTTGAGCCCATTTGAAATACTCTTTGGCAGACCACCAAATACTGGGATAGGCCCCCAGCCAATTCCACAGCTGACTATGGGCCTATGCAAATATGAAATGTTGCATTATTGTGCAGAACTCTCTTCTGTATTATGTCTCACCCATGAGCAGGTAAAGGAGGCACTACCAAGGACCGCTGAAACCACACTACATGATCTGAAGCCTGGAGATTCGATAGTGGTGAAAGACTTCAGGAGAAAATACTGGAGAGACCGAAGATGGCTAGGACCATATTAGGTAGTGATCACGACTCCGACAGCTGTGAAAGAAAAGGCCAAGTGGATTCATCTTCGGCTGTCCATCGATACAATGTTGACTGTGCTGTCAAGTTAGTTTTGGCAGGCCCACATGTGCACCATAAGGCCTGCTTGAGAGAGGCAGCAGCGGGCACAGTGCAGACAAACGAAACTTGTTCGAACCATGGTTGAGCATCTTCTTTCGTGTGCTCTCTCGTACTCTTTCAGTCTTTTCAGCTCGATGACATTGATTCTCTCATGAGGTGTCGCCACTTTATGCAGTCAGCCACATCTCCTTCCCACGTGGAGATGCTCATTCCCGCGTTCTTTATGTGACGTTTGATCATATCCTTATATCGGAGCTTTTGCCTGCCCTGTGTATGCCGACCTCAGCTAAGTTCACAGTACAATACTACTTTAAGCAGTCTCAAGTCCCCCATCCTGCAGACATGGCCAATCCAGCGAAGTTGGGAAGCAGTGATGAGTGCCTCGACACTGATTCAGCTCTCCTTAGCACCTCAATGTCAGGTACCCTATCCTGCCATTTAATGCCCAGGATTTGGCAGAGGTGCCGGAGTTGTACTTTTGTCAGCTTCTTGATGTGGTGTCGATACAGGGTCATGCATTCTGTTGCATACAGCAGGTCTGGTAGTACAACAGCCTTGTAAACTTTGATCTTAGTTGATCACCCAATGTCCCGGCAGCTCTAGAGTTTCTTCTGCAAGGCTGCAAAGGCCTTGGTAGCTGCTTGAATTCTCCTTTCCACCTCAAAATCAGATGAGTTGGTATTGGTCACTGTGCTGCCAAGGTAGGTGAAGTGATCAGATTTCTTCAGTACTGCACCATTGAGTAATATGTCTTGCAGTTCTCTTTCCTCAATGGGACAATCAGGAGAAGGTTGGTACATTAATTCAGTTTTATAGACATTGATATGGAGCCTGAACAGTTCTGCAACAAAGGAAAATCTGTTGACAACTTCCTGAATGGCATCTACATCAGTAGTGATCAGGGTGGAGTCAGCTGCATAGATAAGCTCTCTAACAATGCTCTCTTGTCTTGGTTGATGCTTGTAGTTGGGCCAAGTTGAAGAGTCCTCCATCTGACCTGGTCCTGATGTACACTCCCTTGTTCAGGTTATTCATTGTTTCCAGTACTGCAGTTAGATAGAGGGAAAACAACATAGGAGCAAGGACACAACCCTGTTTTACGCCATGATTAACAGTGAATGCATCGCTGGGCTCACAACCAACTGACACATTTCCAGTCATTCCATCGTGGGAGAGTTTGATAGCATTCATACAACCCCGATTCCAAAAAAGTTGGGACAAAGTACAAATTGTAAATAAAAACGGAATGCAATAATTTGCAAATCTCAAAAACTGATATTGCATTTATAATAGAATAAAGACAACATATCAAATGCTGAAAGTGAGACATTTTGAAATTTCATGCCAAATATTGGCTCATTTGAAATTTCATGACAGCAACACATCTCAAAAAAGTTGGGACAGGGGCAATAAGAGGCTGGAAAAGTTAAAGGTACAAAAAAGGAACAGCTGGAGGATCAAATTGCAACTCATTAGGTCAATTGGCAATAGGTCATTAACATGACTGGGTATAAAAAGAGCATCTTGGAGTGGCAGCGACTCTTAGAAGCAAAGATGGGAAGAGGATCACCAATCCCTCTAATTCTGCGCCGACAAATAGTGGAGCAATATCAGAAAGGAGTTCAACAGTGTAAAATTGCAAAGAGTTTGAACATATCATCTACAGTGCATAATATCATCAAAAGATTCAGAGAATCTGGAAGAATCTCTGTGCGTAAAGGTCAAGGCTGGAAAACCATACTGGGTGCCCGTGATCTTCGGGCCCTTAGATGGCACTGCATCACATACAGGCATGCTTCTGTATTGGAAATCATACCACAATAAACATTTTATATCACATGCATCACTTGTGGATCTATTAGAAGCATGTTCCCTGCCCAAAACAATTGTCAATCATCAAAACTAAATGTTTTAAAACCCTGGTGACTCTACTGAGGCCAATGGGAAATACTTAGCAGACCAAGTTGCTAAGTGGGTGGCCAAAGAAGTGAAATCTTGCCTACAGCTAACCGACTAGACATAGCTTTTCTATAGACTCCGACTACTGAGGCTGACTTGACCTTCTACCATCCATCCTTTACAAAATTAGAAGGGCTTCCAGTTCGAAATCCAAATTGTCTCCTTTTGAGGTAATAATGGGCTGACTATTCCCAACCCCTTGGACCAAAAGTAACCCTGGTGTTTTCTTTACAGGTGATCTGGACATGATTGTCAGCAAGTATATTCAAGCTTTGATTGAAAAATTAAACTGTATACATGGTGATATCTCCATGTCTCTTCCTCTGCTCACAGAAATGCCCACTCATCCATCTCTTCCAGGTGATTGAGTAGTAGTGTGCAGTCTAAATACGAGGGAAGTGGGAAAGGCTGCATATGTTCTGCCATGCACCATGCTTGCAGTGATGAGAACAGCCATCATCACTGACTCCCAGCCACAGTGGATACATGCCAGTCATCTGAAAAGGTGTCCTCCAGCATCCCTAACTCCTCTCATCTTACCCAAAGAGACAGGAGAAATACAGCAATCAAAAATCCTTAAGGGACCTCATCTCATGTCATCTTTGACAGGAGCAATACAGAAATCAAAAAGTCCTTAGGAGACCTCTTTTCATCTAACCTTTTCACATACACAAGTAGTAATCTTTGTATTAGCTTTTTCATTACACTCACTTATGACCCGTATGCTGTCATGACTTGCAAATGGCACTTATATAGCCATACCGTTGCAAGTCCCCAAACTTAAAGATGAGGAAAGTCCACTGTGAGCAAGCATGCATCAGATCCTTTCAGGCTCTAAGAGGGCATTGATAGATGTCTAGAATGCTTGAAAGTGGTGCAGGCTGTTCTGAATGCTACCTGTTTTGGTGAGATAAATCTCAAGGATTTATCTTTACTTGCACATTCTGATCTCTGTTTAATGAAGGTTATGTTGACCAGTAATGTCTTTCTTCTTTTCATAAGATTATGATCCTGACGGGTGATGGAATGGTACATTATGTCTTTCTTATTTCATAAAGCAATATAGTCTAAACCAGTGATATATTATTACTTCATCACCCATTTATGTTACCATAGATAACTTAGCATCATCCAATCATATAGCTACAGCACACTCTTGAATGTGAAGATATACTCATGATTGTCCTACAATAAACTGAGAAATATCTTTGAACAGTTGTGTCTGCAGCAGTGACTGTTGCTCCTGGATATCCATGAGGCAGAATTTCCTGGGCAGGAATGGAGACAGAGGTCTACATTCCTAGATCATACATTGTCAATTCAACCTCCTTCAGTAGAGACAGATCAAAACCAATCAATAGTGGAATTAGATTTCATTTAATTAAGGTGTAAATAATGTCAGAACCTCAGAGTGCTTACTAAAAATTATTTCACAAAGTTAAAAAAAACATTTTGAATAATAGGAATGGCTGAAAAATTATGACAGCAGACTGTGTGTCTGTTTGCCAGCAAGAGCCCTGTTCCAGCTGAGTTCACCACGAGTGTGTGTTTTGCCATCAGGAGACAGAAAATCCACACTAAACCCAGCGGGATAGACTTCTCAGCTAAATCCTTAACCAAATGCACATGGAGGACAGAGAGCTCATCCACAGCGGCCGAGTTGTTCCTTCATGATTGTGCCAAGCCTCTGAGTGTAAAGACGCACACACACACACACACACACACACACATATAAAATGTGTATCTTGCAAAAGTATTCATCCCCCTTGGTGTTTGTCCTGTTTTGCTGCATTACAAGATGAAATTAAAATTGATTTTTGGGGGGGTTAGTGCCATTTGATTTACACAACATGCCTACCACTTTAAAGGTGCACATTGTTTTTTTTTTATTGTGACACAATAATTAAGATGAAAAAAAAACAGTAATCTGGAGTGTGCATAAGAATTCACCTCCTTTCATATGAACCCCCTAAATAAGAGCTGGTCCAACCAATTCACTTCATAAGTCACATAATTAGTTGATTAAGATCCACCTGTGTGCAATCAAAGTGTCACATGATCTGTCACATGATGTCTGTATAAATCAACCTGTTCTGGAAGGACCCTGACTCTGTGATACTATTAAGCAAGCAACATGAAAACCAAGGAGTACTTCAAACAGGTCAGAGACAAAGTTGTGGAAAAGTATAGATCAGGGTTGGGTTATAAAAATATCCTAAACTTTGTCTACAAGGACAATGACCCTAAACATACTGGTAAAGATACAATGGAGTTGTTTAAAGGGAAACATTTAAATGTCTTGGAATGGCCTAATCAAAGCCCATGCTGTAACAAATTGCTGTAAAAATACTGGATATTTTGCACAGTAGTGTACCGTTCTCCATTAATACAGTTGAATACTGTAAATTCTGATGTCTTTGAGGAACGGCAAGCTTCTGTAAAGTCTTAGAGTATAAAGCAGTATTTATTTTTTACAGCAAGCTACCTATACTCTTACGGTATAATGGTGTGGGGTTTTTTTTTCCAATGAACTTTAAAACAGACTTGATCTTCGGTCTGTTCAATAGTTCATCTGAGAAAAAATTTAAATTAAAAATAGGCCTACACATCAGTGTCTTTTGTGTAAGATTGAGGACAGAATAACAAGATGAAGAATTAGTTTTCATCCGGAATCTTAAGCTGAAAGCACCAAAATGGACGGAGCACTTGAGCATCACCTGCTGCTTTCCTCCCCGTTCTCTCGTCAACTGTGCAGCGCACCCTCATCCATCCTGTCCCCGTGGCTTTCTTATGAAGGTAAATATAATCTTGCAGCATAATGCTAATGTGATTTTGTGTTGGATTAACATTTTATTTACTGGTTTTTTTTTTGCCAAAAAGATTGAGCCAAAAGTACGTGCCGCAAGCTAGCATACGTTACTCTCATTTAGCAACTATGTGGACAAAAGGTTAGCAGCACATTATTTAAGTTAGCATAAGTTGGCTTGGTCGTTTGATTTGTCACATCTACTTAAGCTGGGCTACAAGTTTCTATTTTACATTTTCAAGTATGGGAGTTTATAGGGAGAGGTTTGTTATGCAGGTTGATGCAAAAAGCTAAAAAATAGCTTCAAATATGCACTAATGTAATATACAGTAGTTAAGTTAGTTGACTAGTTGATGTATTTTTTTTTTCCTTGAGAGAGTATTTTAAAGATTGTGTTGGTGAGATTATTTTGCTGTGAAGGCCTGTAGTGAAAATGATAACTTGCAACATATGTGTTCAACCTGCAATACCAAGAAGAAACTGCAAGGACACTGGAGTTTGTTCAAAGGTAAATTTCTGCCAGAAATATTGAGTATGTTACCCCTCTTCCCAGCTCTGTTCAGAAATATTGAATGGTCATTTATTATAAGCCATGCTGGTATATTAACTTTTACAGTTGTTGCACCTATCTCCTGCACATCAAAGCATAGCCTGCTTCCTTTTGGCACCCATCTTATGGAATGGGGCTGATCAGACTGGCCATGTAACTCTGTGTGGTGCTCTCATTGAGCAATGTGTCCTTCTCTAACTGCTTTTCTTAAGTTGACAATCAACCCCATGGTTGAGGAGCCTGAAATACAGTCTTCAAAAAGTATCTATATGTTGAACTTTTGCCAAAGATAAAATTTCCCAAAGATAACAATGTTTCCTAACACTGCCCTCAAATCAAAGTTTAATAGATACTGTAATAATGTCAACAGCTGATCTGTTGTAATCCTGAATGTTTTGTTTCTCATAAATAGTTTATCAAAATGAGCATTCTCATAACTGAGACACAGGGGTCATTATCATAAAGACATCTCATTATCTCTAGCCACTTTATCCTTCTACAGGGTCGCAGGCAAGCTGGAGCCTATCCCAGCTGACTACGGGCGAAAGGCGGGGTACACCCTGGACAAGTCGCCAGGTCATCACAGGGCTGACACATAGACACAGACAACCATTCACACTCACGGTCAATTTAGAGTCACCAGTTAACCTAACCTGCATGTCTTTGGACTGTGGGGGAAACCGGAGCACACCCACGCGGACACGGGGAGAACATGCAAACTCCACACAGAAAGGCCCTCGCCAGCCCCGGGGCTCGAACCCAGGACCTTCTTGCTGTGAGGCGACAGCACTAACCACTACACCACTGTGCCGCCTTCATAAAGACATCTTAATTTTTTATTCAATTAATGTGATAGTTTTCCATATTAAATGCAAATTATCTTTACTTACCACACCTAATACCTGATATACTTTCTCTATTACATTTTAGGTGCCTCATTGGGATTAATCCTGAGAGGGGAAGAAAGACCAGCCAGGGGAAGGTGGTGTCAAAGAAGATGGGAAAGCTGGTCCACAAAAAAGCAAGTGAATCCCCATGTGGCCACTCTGCTAAATTTGATGGAATTTGAGTGGGCTTTATTTAGCCAGTATAGTTCAGTCCATCTGTCTCAGATGTCCAGGTTTATTTTTGGACCCACCATTGTTGAGGGCCTCTTTGATAATGTTGTATTGTTAATGGAATGTGTGTAATTAAGTTAGCTTTTACTTAGTTTTCTTACTGCATCAATTGCATAGCACGTCACCACTCGACATCTGGTGACTGTTTTGAAGAAGGCGGAAGTGTTCGCCGAAACTGTCAACAAACGAGGTAACATCCTAAAAAATACGTGTCTTAAGAAACGAACTTAAAGAATAGTTATAATAATTAGACATAATGAACTTTCACTACATATTAAAAATAAATTATGGAGAAGATTGTGCCAAAGAGGTACGCTACCTGGAAAAACTAAAGAAAAAACTGGCGCGACAAAGAAACCATCTCTGCTTCAATCTCCGCTGCCGGGATGAAGGCATCATTCCAGCAAGCCTCGACATAAAAAATCCAATTCCAACAAGAAACGCGGAAAGGACCATCGAAAGAGCATGAATGACTCTGGTAAGAGAAAGAATTAGATGCACGACAAACAAAATCAACAATTTAAATACAGAAATAACACAAAGAACACAAGATTTCAAACTCCGGTTCAAACTCAGCAGTGACATGGAAAAAAGTATGGAAGAACATCTAAATGCAATACAAGAACAAGAATTCTCAAAAACAAAAACACGCCATATTAAAAAACTAAATAGGCTTATCAAAAAGAAACAAAATAAATTCAAGGACAAGCAAATACATGAAAAATGGATATGCAACCTGTCTAAGCGCACACTAACAACAGCAGAACGCACTATACTCTCACGGGGACTCAACTATGCCATCACACCAAATAAAATCCCGAATGAAGAATTCATACTGGCTACGGAACTAGCATGCAACATGATACAGGACCAAGGACAGAAAGCCGCATTAAGGAACAAAATAGCAGGCATCCTCACCTCAGCTAAACCGCCACCCAGGAACACAACTAAACAGGAAATGGAAGCCATCAGAACACTCACAAAGAACAAGAAAATAACAATACTACCGGCTGATAAAGGGAGGACCACGGTTATCATGGACACTAATCAATATGAAAAACAAATGAATGAAATGCTCACGGACCCATACACATATGAAATACTCAAAAAAGACCCGACATAGGAAAAGAAAAAAAGACAAAAACTATTACTCAAACCATTAATGGACGACAACAAAATCGATAAACAAACATACAACCACTTCATCCCCACAGCAGACATCACCCCCCGGATATACGGCACACCAAAAATTCATAAACCCAGAGCACCACTAAGACCCATAGTAGACAGTATAGGATCAGTTACTAACAACCTTTCCAAGACACTGGCAGACATAATTAAACCACTCCTCGGACTTACGGAATACCACTGCAAAAACTCAAAACAACTGGCGAAAGAACTAAAGGAAATCAAGATAAAAAAGGATGAAATCTTTGTATCACATGACGTCATATCCCTCTTTACAAAAACACCGGTCACAAACACTCTCAACATAGTAGAAAACTGGTTAAAAGCAGACAGAACCCTGAAAAAACGTACAAAACTTACACCACAGGACATAACAAAACTATTACATTTCATTTCCACGTCCACATATTTCCAATTCAGAGGTACAATCTACAGACAAAAAGAGGGATTTGCAATAGGGGACCCGCTATCTGCCACTCTATGCAACTTTTTTATGGAGGATCTGGAAACCCGAGCCATAGAAACAGCACCGGACGAATGCAAACCTATCTTCTGGAAAAGATACGTTGATGACATTCTTGAAATAACCAAAACAGGCCACACACAACAACTCACGGATCATTTAAACTCCATAGACAAGACAGGCAACATCAAATTCACACACGAAGAGGAAACGGACAAGACAATAGCGTTTCTGGACCTAAAAATTCACCACACAAAAGAAGGTAATATCAGAATTACAACATACAGAAAACCTACACATACCGACCAATATCTTCTCTGGACATCTGAACATCCCATCGCACACAAAATGTCAGTAATCAGAACATTATACGACCGAACACAGAACATCACGGAGGAGAAAAACAGACAGGAGGAGGAACAACACATCCAACAGGCATTAAAAAACTGCCAATATCCACTGTGGGCAATTCGAAAAGGAAAATTACAGACACAAAAAAAGGAAAACAACAAACAAACAAGAAAAAACACAGAAAAAAAACAAACCGGGGCTTTGTCACACTACCATACATAAAAGGAGTTACAGAACGCATCCAACGATCCATGAGGAAATACCACATCAACACCCCGGTCAAACCATACAAGAACCTCCGACAGCTGCTAGTTCACCCCAAAGACAAAATACAACGTCATATATGAAATCCCTTGCCGTTCATGCAATAAAGTCTATATTGGTGAAACGGGCAGATGCTTCCACACTCGCAGGAAAGAACACCAATTAGAATGTGAAAAAGAAACAACAAAAAGACTCACAAGATCCGAAAAAGAAAAAGCAAACCAAGAAAACTTAAAATCAGCCATTTCAGACCACTGCAAACGGCAAAATCATATTATGAATTTGGAAGAGGTCAGAGTCATTCGCGCTGAAGAGAATAGATACCAGCGTTGGATTTTGGAGGCAGTGGAGATAGGTAAGCAGGCACAGAGGACTATGAACCGGGATGAGGGAGCGTACGCGCTGTCACACACCTGGAGCGCAGTCCTGGGGCAGCGATCTGACAGCAGGAGGCGTGGACTACCTGTCAAATTGTGCGGGACGTTCACGCCTCCATAGAGTACATCAGCTGATAAGGCACGTCACCACTCGACATCTGGTGACTGTTTTGAAGAAGGCGGAAGTGTTCGCCGAAACTGTCAACAAACGAGGTAACATCCTAAAAAATATGTGTCTTAAGAAACAAACTTAAAGAATAGTTATAATAATTAGACATAATGAACTTTCACTACATCAATTGCATAGCAGCTGACTTTAACCCAACTGTTGTCTTTGGGTGAAGGGAGAAGAGGAAGAAAAAAAAAAAATAGCAGTAAAGTTAAATGAAGTTGAACTGGCTGATAATTTGTACTCTACGCTTTGCAAACAGTCAAAAGAGACCTGGTTAATTTTGACTCGGGGAGGAAAATGCAAAGTTTAATAAATGCCTAATGCTGTAAGGCCATCTCTTGTCTGAGCCATTTCTGTGGTATCTCATTATCTCTAGCCACTTTATTCTGTTCTACAGGGTCGCAGGCAAGCTGGATCCTATCCCAGCTGACTATGGGCGAAAGGCGGGGTACACCCTGGACAAGTCGCCAGGTCATCACAGGGCTGATACATAGACACAGACAACCATTCACACTCACGGTCAATTTAGAGTCGCCAGTTAACCTAACCTGCATGTCTTTGGACTGTGGGGGGAAACTGGAGCACCTGGAGGAAACCCACAGGGAGAACATGCAAAATCCACACAGAAAGGCCCTCGCAGGCCATGGGGCTCAAACCCGGACCTTCTTGCTGTGAGGCGACAGCGCTAACCACTACACCACTTTGCCGCCCATTTATTATTATTTCAGGGATTTTCATTTTTAAATGTATAACATTTAAAATCATTAATTTATATCACTGTGAAGATCACATTCTACAGTATTTAACATAGTTTTACAGTAATAAGTTGTTAATGGAGAATACTGTAGGAACTGTAAAATAACAGTATAATAGCAACCAAAAAGCTGACAGTATAATACTGTAATGTTTCTTTTCTATACTGTAATATTTTTACAGTAATAAACTGTTGATCACTGTAGAATAAGTTTCAAGCTGGCAACTGTAGCTGCCAGTAGTTTACTGTAATTTAACAGGAAAATTTGTTACAGTGCAGACATCAATCCAACTGAGAATCTGTGGCATAACTTGAAGATTGCTGTACACCAATGAACTGTGGGTGGTAAAAGAGAGCAACTGGACTTGCTTGAAGATTCTTGAAGACACTTCATCTCTCATCCAAAAGGCTTTTTCAGTTCTGTCTGACTAGTGGGGAGTATCAGGTATTTACGAGGGGCGTTCAATAAGTAATGCCCCAACCCACTTCCCATAGCAGTAGAGCAACGAAACTTGGCACAGTTATTAGTCTTTCTCTACATAGGAACCACCCAGAGTTATGCATTTCTCCCATTGTTTGATGCAGCTCTGGAGACCGTTTTTGTAGAACACCCCAGGTTGGTCCTCCAACCACGACGTGACTTCAGAAATCAAGGCTGCATCATCTGGGAAACGCTTTCCTTTCAAAAACAACTTCATGGCTGGGAAGAGGTGAAAGTCAGAGGGTGCAAGGTCAGGAGAGTAGGGAGGATGAGGGAGGATTTCATAGCCACACTCCCGTGCTTCTGATCTGGCGACAAGCGAGTTGTGGACCGGAGCATTGTCCTGCAGGAGGAGGATACCTTTGCTGATCTTGCCCCGCCTCTTGATTTTGATAGCTTCTCTTAATTTCCTTAAAAGTGAAGCATAATAGGCTCCTGTAATTGTGGTACCCTTTGCCAGGAAATCTGTCATCACTACTCTGTCCTGGTCCCAGAAGACTGTGAGCATGACCTTGCCAGCGGAGGGCTGCACCCTTGCCTTCTTTGGAGGTGGTGAGTCCAAGTGCTTCCACTGCATTGACTGGGCTTTGGTCTCTGGATCATAGTGATGGACCCAGGTTTCATCCTGTGTAATCCGTCTTTTGAAAAACTTTGACTCATCTTCTTGGCACATCTCCAAATTCATCCTTGAGCACTCGACGCGTTCTCGCTTCTGGAAAGGTATGAGCAACCTGGGAATCCATCTGGCAGACACCTTATGCATATGCAAATGGTCATGAATGATAGTTTCCACAGACCCTGTACTAATCTTGACCTCTTAGGCTATTTGGCGAATAGTAATGCACCGATCTTCCAAAATGGCAGCCTCAACTTGACGGACAGATGCCTCATCAATGGCAGAAGGGGGGCGGCCAGGTCTGGGAGCTGTTTCCACAGACTTCCGGCCATGTTTGAATTCACGATGCCAGCATTTTACAAGGTCATATGATGGGGCATTATCACGATAAGTTTCTTTCATTTCATCAAAAGTCTCCTGTGGTGTACGTCCTTTCAAATACAAAAACCGGATCACTGCGTGACACTCAACAGGCTCCATTTCACACCTGACTCAGTTCAAACACGTGTAAATCAGAAACTACAATTAGTTCAGAGCTGTAATTTGCCACATAACCCATAGAGATATAAATTATTGCACATGCAAAATTTCAGCTAGATCAGACAACTGGAAGTGGGTCAGGGGCATTTCTTATTGAACGCCCCTCGTATCCTCTCATGGATGAAAAGCTCATCTAAAGTGTCGTTGAGTCATCCTGTTAGTGTGGGTCACTGGGGACTGGATGTGAACAGCCTCGAGAGTCATTAGGGTGATCAATGGAATGCTGATTCTCTCTGGCCCTGTCCACACGGCAACGGATTCAAGTGAATCTGATACAATTGTTTATCGTTTTGGCCTGGTGTCCACATGGCACCGGCGTTTTGGGTGCCCCAAAATGAAATCTTTTGAGAACAGGTTCCAGAGTAGAAAGATCTGGCAACGGCGCCGTTGCGAAGTCGTCTGGATGAGTAGAACGGATTTGTTTACGATCACGTCACAACCACATGTGCTTCATGCCGGGTAGAAGTGTTACGAACTCGATGCGAGTTGTCAACAAATCCTATAACTTGGTTCATGAAACGCGCTTACAAAATATTTTCACTGTGAATATTTATTGTGTAATGGTGCAGAGAGAGAGAGAGAGAGAGAGAGAGAGAGAATAGCCCTTAGGGCAGAGTCAATCCCGCCAGCAAAAATAGGGAAAAAAAGGAGCAATCTCACCTCTTCAGATGTTGGTTTAAGTCCTACAATACATTCCTCAAAAAGGGCATAGAAGAACAAATTAATCCATCAACGTGTAGCATTCAATTTATTCTGGACCATTAAAGACGCCGCCTTCCGCGTAGAATCATATGTCATCCTCACTGCCATATTGGATGGCGCAAAGCGAGAATAAAGATGCCTCATTCATGTGCTGCGTTTAACTGTACCAACAGGTTTGCCGTCCAAACGAGATCACATGGGATTACCTTTCACAGGTGAGACTGGAAAAATACTTTTCATTGTATTTGGTCATTATAACGTAATTTTACAAACAGATTTTTCTGACTTTGTGGCTAATATGAAGTCTCGCGCATAATAGTTTATGCGCATGCATCCTTACTACTTCTATTGTTATGTGTCTCTGATGGGACCGTCTTACAGCACACCTAGAGGTGTGGCATGTGTATTGCATCGTTTTCAGCAAGCGTTGCATTGCCATATGTACCTGATATTTTACTGATCCATTGCCCATGTGGATGCAATATATATATATATTTTTTTTTTTATGTAGCCTCTGTCCTCTTGTGAGTCACTGAAAACAGCTAGGTTTTGGTGTGCATTCAGTTGTCTGGGAAGTGTGCCAAGGACTGCATTGTAGGTGGCTGATAAATGATGTCTTAGACCCCCACCTCTGTTCAGTGATGGCCGTTCCAGGTTGGCAAAAATGGCTTCTTTAACTCCTCGCTCATACCAACGATCCTCTCTGGCTAAAAGGCATATGTTGCTATCCTGAAATGAGTGTCCTTTGTTGTTAAGATGAAGGTAGACAGCAGAGTCCTGGCCTGAGGAACTGGCTCTCCTGTGTTGAGCCATGCGCCTGTGAAGCAGTTGTTTAGTTTCTCCAATATACGAGTCCATGCATTCCTCACTGCACTGAATTGCATACACTACGTTGTCCTGTTTTTGTCTGGCTATTCTGTCCTTTGGGTGGACCAGTTTCTGCTTCGGGTGTTACTGGGTCTGAAATGTAGGGGAGAGCGGGGTAAGATGAGCCACTTTTTACATTTTTCATCATAACTACATGTTAAAGCCATTTTTGCTTCCAGTCTACACACCCTACCAAATTTCAAAGTGTACTGTTACTATCTGAGCAAAAAATAATTGATAAGCTCTTATGGTTAGAGTGATATTACCTCTTGAAAAAAAATGTCAAGTGGCTCAACTTACCCCATGCACGGGGTAAGATGAGCCACTGTGTGGGGTAAATTGAGCCAACACAAAACATGTTAGGTTAACAAAGTAAACAACTTTTATTATTAGAAATGCAATCAGTGAATCAAGTCAAGTCAATCAAGTGGGGGATAGGGCCGTTGCATAGAGAAGGGGAGATGAAGAGAGAGGTGATAGAACGAGATGGGATAGGGAGGGATAGATAGATGGATAGAGAGAGAGAGATATATGCATAGATAGATAGAAAGAGGGATGGTTAGAGAGGGAATGAGAGATATACTATATTATAGAAATTACTAAAACAGTAGAACAGTGCCAAAAAATCTTACTTCTTTCAGTAGGTTAAAACATTGCTAAAACATGCAGCAATCATTCCATCAATCATTTCATCATTATTCAATGTTCCAAGCGTTCAAATTGCAAGGGAACACCATTTGCCTCTCCCTCTGTGCTGTCCCCCCAACAGTAAAGGGGTGGGGCAATTTTTTCACAATATCCTGTCTTGACAGGACAGCCTTATCTTTCTCTTTGAAGACAAAGGTCGGCTTTCTTGCAGAGCCATGGCATGACCGGCTTCTTTTGACAAATCTTGCCTCTATTTCGAAGACATCCAATTTGATTATCTGGCCAATGAAGAAATGCACTTTCTTCTTCCCCATGAATTTTGCCACAACATAATCCCCCACATCTAACAACTGGTCTTCCTCATCTGATATATATATATATATATAAATAAAATGTTGTTGTCATATATGACCAGTAAATGTGAAAACTTAAGTGTCATCCATATTGGGTAAGCTCAGCCACCAATGGGGTAAGTTGAGCCAGTGGCTCAACTTGCCCCACATCTAATGGCTCGTCTTACCCCGTGGCCACCATTTTGTAGAAAAATGCTAATAAAGGGGATTAGGCTAATCAAAATTATTTTTATTAGCATTCATATCATAGCTTAGAAAGCCACTAACTTAACCCTAATGTGTCTAAATATTATTCTACTTTTGTCTTCTCTAAATCATCTTCACTGTGGACAAACATGGAATTGACTTAGAAAGCACAAAAACACATTTTTATAAATATCTCCCTCACCTAGTTTGACATGTGGTGCTCCTCTCCACAAGTGTAAGTAAATGGTCCCGCCCCCCTTTGAATGTGGTCACATGATCACATTTGTTTACTGTTTCTTAGAAACAGGGGGTGGCTCATCTTACCCTCTGGCTCATCTTACCCCGCTCTCCCCTACCGGAATGTTTGTAGAAGATCCTCCTGAGTTTCTCAGATAGACCAGAAATGTAGGGAATGACATTGTTCTTGTGTTTGTTCCTGTTATCCTCCTTGTCCATTATCTTCCTTTTTCTGCTCTTGAAGAAAGACCAGTTGGGATACCCGCAGTTCTGAAGTGCTTTCTTGATGTCATTCTGCTCCTTCTCTTTTCCCTCTACCATTGTAGGGATGTTCTGAGCCCTGTGTTGCAAGGTCCTACTGACCCCCAGTTTGTGTTCCAGTGGGTGGTGAGAGTCGAAGAGTAGGTACTGGTCTGTGTGTGTGGGTTTCCGGTAGACCTCGATGCTAAGGCTTCTGTCTTGTCTAATGTGTACATCACAATCCAAGAAGGCTAGATTATTCCCACTGACGTCTTCCTGAGTGAAATTGATGTTGATATCCACTGCATTGATGTGCTTAGAGAAGGCTTCCACTTCATGGGTTTTGATTTTAACCCAGGTGTCATCCATATCTGAACCAGTGGCTGGGAGCAACTCCTGAAAAAGTGGTCAAAGCTTTATGTTCCACTTCCTCCATGTAAAGATTGGCCACAATAGGGGACACCAGTTAGCCCATGGCGCATCCATGCTTCTGTCTGTAGAAACTTTCATTAAACTGGAAATAAGTGGTAGTCAGGCAGAGGTCAAGCAGGGTGCAAATCTGGTCTGTGGGGAGGTTCGTTCTATCCAGTAAGGTGTTGTCTCGAAGGAGTCATTGTCTAACAGATTCGAATGCTTCTGTGGTGGGAATGCAGGTGAAAAGAGAAGTGACGTCGTAAGAAACCATGGTTTCATCCAAGTCTAGTTTGAGGTCTGCAACTTTAGTAGCAAAATCTTGAGTTTTTGACATGATGTAGCGTATTCCCAACAAGAGGAGCCAGGATGGTGGCTAGGTGTTTGGCAATGTTATAGGTGACAGAGTTTATACTGCTGATGATGGGTCTGTGTTCGGCTCTTTTAGATTTCCCTGCTGAAAAGGGTGCCAGGAGAGAAATAGCGTCGGTATAACTCAAATGTCCAATGTGTTGTTTGTTTATTTTTCCTTATTTATATGTCCACTTTGCAACAGCATCAGCATCATCAGGTTATTAACCTGTGAAATAAAACACCAAGTTGTGCTATAATTGTTTGAATAAATATAAATACATAATATTATAGCTTACATAAATAATTCACATAAATATTTAGCCCTTTAAAACCACAACCAACTACACACCCACAAATACAGAACAATGGAAATGCATATGCAACTAATTTAAATAAGCAACAACTCAAACTCACCACATAGCTAAAATACAGGCAACATTTCACAGCCATTGCATTGCATACACAAAACACCATTGCAGAGTAAATAGCAAGTAGCAGCTCTAAATAACAGACATGGCAACTCATCCCCAGTACCAAGTAAACTACGTAACCCAGCATGCACTTCAGGAAGCAGTCTACTACAGCGCAACTACATCACCCAGCATTCACTGCGAATCAGGAAGTGGGCTCGTACAAGCGAAGCGCAAAGTTTCAAATGTTTGCACTGACAAGCAAACCAATAAACTTAAAGAGTAAACACCGGGTTAAAACAAATGTTCTCGCCAAGCGATCAGCATGACAAAGTTAGCAAACATCCGATCTAGTTTACACAAAACAACAACTGCAGACCAAGTAGTTAGAACAACCAGCGAAAGGAATTTAAACAGCACCTTACCAGTGGCGTACTCTCTCGAGGCATGCAAGTTGGATCAGTGCTCGTTTGTCACCATGCTCGTTCCTGCATATATTTGGAATACTGACAGTGCGTGCAACCAACCACTAGCCAGATAAGTGCTCCCTCCTACCTAAGCAGCTGTGCTGCATTATGCCATCACCCGTGGTTTCGTGGACTAATTATCACCCGTGACAGCGAGCGCAACACCTCCCACTTGACCGACTGATACTTGATCTAAGGAGGTCACAAGCAATCACATTTCACCACAAGTAATGCACCTGCACCACAATACATACAATATTTTTTTTTCTTTCACAATTTTTGTTCAGTCCTTGCACAATCCATGCCTTTTTCCGGGTGCGCAGCAGTGTGGCAGCAACACCTTCATGATTCTCCTCATAAGCTTTTCTTGACAAGAGGGTGGTGATCCATGAATTGAAGGGGAGTAAGGGAACAGCCGCTCCATCTTCAGTCCAGGACTGGATTCTGCCTCTGCAGAAAAGGAGTCCAGTCTTCTTGTCCTTGTGGACCACCAAGCGGTTCAGTGTCGAGTCAAGGAATTGACTGCCACTTTGTGCTGCAAGGATCAGGTCTTGGAAGGCTTGCATCCTTTCTTCAGCAGACAGTATGGAACGGTCTCCCTCCCACTTTGAAGGCTTTGGGGTCTGGTGTGCTTTCAGCCAGGTCTCTGCGGCTCGTCGTGTCCAGGCTATGATTCCACACAGCTTGGACAGGGAACTGAAGCGCTCGGGTTTCACAAGGTGCACCAGTTCTTTTCCCCAGAAAAAAAAAAAGCCATGGCATAAGAAAAAGCATTTGGAGTTTGCCCAACAGCATGTGGCAGATACCCCAAACACATGGAAGAAGGTTCTCTGGTCAGATGAGACTAAAATTGATGTTTTTGGCCATCTTGGGAAATGCCATGTGTGGTGCAAACCCAACACCCTGAGAACACCCTTCCTCCAGTGAAGCATGGTGATGGGAGCATCATGCTGTGGGGACAGTTTTTCATCTGCAGGGACAGGAAAGCTGGTCTGGACTGAAGGAAAGATGGATAACACTAAATACAGGGCAATTCTGCAGGAAAACTTGTTTGAGTTAGCCAGAGGTTTGAGACTGGGACGAAGGTTCACATTCCAACAGAACAATGACCCTAAACATACTGCTAAAGTTACACTGTAATGGTTTAAAGGGAAACATTTAAATATCTTGGAATGGCCTAGTCAAAGCCCAGACCTCAATCCCATTGAGAATCTGTGGCATAGCTTGAAGATTGCTTTACACCAATGCAACCCATCTAACTTGAAGGACTTGGAGCAGTTTTGCCTTGAGGAATGGGCAAAAATCCCAGTGGCTGAATGTGTGAAGCTAATAGAGACATAGCCCAAGAGACTTGCAGCTGTAATTGCAGCAAAAGGTAGCTCTACAAAGTATTGACTGGGGGGGGGTTTCCAAAGCACACTCCAGATTTCTGTTTTTTCATCTTACTTATTGTTTGTGTCACAATAAAACAACAATTTTCACCTTTAAAGTTCTTGACGTTATGCAAATCAAATGGTG
Source organism: Neoarius graeffei (assembly GCF_027579695.1). Lineage (NCBI taxonomy): Eukaryota > Metazoa > Chordata > Actinopteri > Siluriformes > Ariidae > Neoarius > Neoarius graeffei. The sequence continues at coordinate 10,856,469 of NC_083586.1, forward strand.
CTAACCCCCCAAAAATCCATTTTAATTCCAGCTTGTAATGCGATAAAACAGGACAAACATAAAGGGGGATGAATACTTTTTCAAGACACTTACTGTCTATCTATCTATCTATCTATCTATCTATCTATCTATCTATCTATATACACTGTATGTCTTAATCAGGGCTTTGAACCGGTTCAAGGAACGAAAACGAAAACTGGGAACTTTTTCTGTTTCACATGGAACAGAAACGAAACCAGAAACTTTATTATTTTTTATGTTCCGGAACAAGCCCTGTGATGACCTGGCGACTTGTCCAGGGTGTACCCCGCCTTTCGCCCGTAGTCAGCTGGGATAGGCTCCAGCTTGCCTGCGACCCTGTAGAAGGATAAAGCGGCTAGAGATAATGAGATGAGATGTTCCGGAACAGAAACGCTTATTAAAAATAATGGTAACCGGTTAATACCGGTTTTTATTTCGTTCCTCAAAGTTTCCGTAGCCTACAGATAAAAAAGTCATTCTCCTCCTGTGCAAGTTTCTATGACCCACTGGGGTTCACTTCCTGTGTGACATTTGCTGACTGAATGGAGAGAGCGGGAAGGTGGACTACCATCACGTCTCCACGTGATAATAAGTGAGTAAGTGCGTTACTGAGTGTCTGAGCAAAGAAGAGCCTGAACGATGCAACCTCCCTATTGGCTGTTTGTAAAAATGTATCAGTTGTTGCCCTTCCCACGGGAATCATCACGGGCTCAAGAGACGAGACCTGACGAGTTAGTTCGTTGGTATCAGAACAAAATGTCTGGACACAAATCGGGTTTTCAGAAAAGGAAAGAAAATAAACGGAGGGTTGAAAATACAAAAAAGGAGGCAGAAAATGCAAAACGAGTTTTAAGGTAGGACAAATGGTTACTTTTCTGAGGCAGCCCGCCATGGCTGCAGGCTTTCAGTTGTGTCATTGAATGGTTACTTTTCTGAGGCAGCCCGCCGTAGCTGCCTGCAGGCTTATTTATTATAGCCCATTTAGTTAAAATAGTTGATATAAAATGTTTATAGTTATAGTTATGTGATGGTTGTCCTGATTTAGACTGGCGTTTTGTTTGTTTTTTTTGGGGGGGGTTGCGCGATGTTGCACCCGGGTCCAGATTAGGGCAGAACCGGCCCTGGCTACATTTCAGGTGTAGTTTGTTTTATGTATGTATGTACTTGCATAGATGTGTACTTGGTCTTCCAATATGGCGCCTGACAAAATCTTGCGGCGCGGTGACGTCATGCGGTAGCCCTCTATAGGGCCTGACTAGCCTTTGGTAACACACTAAACGAATTATCTTTCATTTTTGGCACTTTTTCTGTTTGTGTAGATGGGAAGACATACTGAGAATCCAAATCGCCAACATTTGAAATAATAATTGTTTTGAATTATTTCTTGTCTTATTTAATGAAGGTTGTAATAGAATTAGCCTACATTTGGCTTAAGCTGGATGAGACAGAAACATAATTTTATAGCCATTTGTTAAACAGCTGACAGGGAACGTAATTAACTGTTCTGAGAATGAACTGGGCTCTCATGAAGTTGCGATTATTTTATTTCATTTCAAAATGTGTTGCTTTGGGGGAGAAATGTGCTATATTTGCATTCAATAAATGATTTCTAGATCTTTTGCCTTTATTGTCTTTGAAAAACGTGTCAAGAACCCCCTACCACCCCTAATGCAAAAATGGTTTGGTCTGACTCTTTGATTAAGGGGGAAAAAACGACATCGTTCGATCATAGCGCTTCGACAATCAGCGTGTGTGCCATTTGCCAACATGCACAAGTCAGGAGCACAGAAAAGAAAAGAAAGGAGAAAAAGAGAGGAAGAAACCAAGAGACTCAGGGGCTCACTGCATAAATATTTTTAAAAAGATTCGGATGATGCAGCAGGTACTAGCAAAGGCAATGGGGCAGCTGAGCCAGGTAAGACCAGTGTTGGGCACGTTGCTTTCAAAAAGTAATTAGTTATAGTCACTAGTTACTTTTCCCAAAAAGTAACTGAGTTAGTAACGGAGTTACTTTGTCATAAAAGTAACTAATTACCAGGGAAAGTAATTATTCCGTTACATTTTGTTCCCCCTCAAAAAAAAAAAAATCAAATTCAATTAGTGTAATCATAATAAAAGTGAATGTTAAATGTGTTTAATGACTGAAATGGTCACTTAACAGAACCAATTAGTAATGTTATCTACACTATATTAATATTTTTGTGGGACAATGTGAGATAAGACATCTATCAAATGTACTAATATATTTTTGTAGTTATTAAAATTATGTTACTAATTACTGGCCACTGACGAGGACAAACGCTTTGTTCCTCGACATAATGTGCATTACACGTAAACACTCTTGCTTTTTATTTAAAGTAATGAAAAGTAATGGCTGTATTTCCAATGTGAAAGCGCAGTGCTGGGCTGACCGCTCGCCATCGCTGTGTCTTCCGATTGAAAGAGCGCGCAGTCGTGCAGTAGGCGTGGCCTACCGACGTATCTATGTTGTACAAATCTACTCTGATTGGCTTACTGTGCCGTTGTCTCGTGTCTCCCCACCCCACACTAAAGCAGAGTAAAGAAAGGCTGAACGAGCAGCGTGCCAGATGAGAACAGCTTTAATAAAGTAACGCATAGTATTTTATTGTAAGTAACAGGAACGGCGTTATAACGATGTAAAAAGTAATTAGTTAGATTACTCGTTACAAAAAAAATTAACGCCGTTAGTAACGCCGTTTATTTCTAATGCCGTTATTCCCATCACTGGGTAAGACACAGCCAACTTTTTCCCGCCCCGTAAAGTAACCCCAACCAAGGCACGCACGGCACGCAATTCATGTTACAAACGAGGGGAGAGCAAGTCACACTGAACACCATATCAAACGCACAGGGCATTGAATCATTTCATAACCACAACGGCTTAATAACATTGTGTTTCATATATCTGACTGAAGCTAAGAATATTCACATTAGCCTGCAATCATATCCCGCCGTTTCTCGAGCGGTGTGTTCTTCTCTGCTTTTCACACTGGACAGTACGCACGCACGCACGCACAACAAAAGTCCGGCGCATTGCATTTCGCACCTGAATAGTTGCAGACTAAGGAAATGTTAAAATGTTAAAACTGTAAAATGTTGAAATGCTAAAATGAAATGGTTGTTGACCGGTTGAATGGTTTTTGAATACCTGTCATTTAGCTAAGGGTTGGAGTGAGTAGAGACTGGGATAAGAGAGGTGGGTGTGTGTGTGGGTTGGCCCGGGGGGGGGTTTGTTAGGGGGGCCCATTTAGAGCATTTTGTCCCGGGCCCAGCCAAAGCTGTCAGCGGCCCTGCATAGAGCTTAGTTTTAACGTGAAAACTAAATCTGCAGTTAGCCTGCAAAGTTACCCCTAATAAAGTTATACTATCGTATTGCTTTATGTTATATATCACAGGATACATGTTATCACCCCTCTTATGCATAATCAGCTCTTTACATTTCTGTGTATTACAGTTCATGCCATTTTCTATTGTCCAGTCTATAAATTGCTTAAGCGCATCTGAAGATTGATCAAGCAAATCTCTAGAAACGGTAACTAGAATGGTAGAATCATCCACATACTTAGTGAAATCTTCCACATACTTAGATCTATCTATCTATCTATCTATCTATCTATCTATCTATCTATCTATCTATCTATCTATCTATCTATCTATATTTATAAAATACAGTCAAGCCGGAAAGTCTGCACACCCCTTTCACCTTCTCTACATTTTATTATGTTACAGACTTATTCTACAATAGATTGAGTTCATTTTTTGTCATAATATTCTACACAAAATAGCCCATAATGACAAAGTGAAAGCAGGTTTTGAGAAAATATACAATTTAATTTTACTGACAAAAATAGGTTATTTTGGGGTTACATATCTGTACATACCCTTAGCCTAATACTTGGTTGATGCACCTTTGGCAGCAATTACAGCTTCAAGGCATTTTGGGAAAGAAGCTACGATTTTGGCACATTTGTTTCTGGACATTTTTGCCCACTCCTCTTGGTATTCCTCTTGGATGGGGAGCATCAGTACACAGCCATTTTCAGCTCCTTCCACAGATGTTCTATTGGATTCAGGTCTAAGCTCTGGCTGGGCCACTCAAGGACATTCGCAGACTTTCTCTGAAGCCACTCCCTTGTTCTCTTGGCTGTGTGCTTTGGGTTGTTGTCATGTTGGAAGGTAAACCTTCACCCCAGTCTGAGGTCCAGAGCGCTCTGGAACAGGTTTTCTTCAAGGATCTTGGTGTACTTAGCTGCATTCATCTTTCCCTCTATCAAGACTAATTGCCCTGTTCCCACTGATGAAAAACATCCCCACATCCTGATGCTGCCACCGCCATGCTTCACTGTAGGGATGGCAGTAGCCAGGTGATGAGCGGTGCCTGGTTTTCTCCAGATGTGATACTTGGTATTCAGGACAAAAAGTTTAATTTTGGTTTCATCAGACCAGAGAATCTTGTTTCTCATGGTTTGAGAGTCCTCCAGGTGCCTTTTGGCAAACTCCAAGCGGGCTGTCATGTGCCTTTTACTAAGGAGTGGCTTCTATCTGGCCACTCTACCATAAAGGCCTGATTTGTGGAGTGCTGCCTGGAGGGTTGATCTTCTGAAAAGTTCTCCCATCTCCACAAAGATATGCTGGAGCTCTGTCAGAGTGACCCTCGGGTTCCTGCTCACCGTCCTGGCCAAGGCCCATCTTCTCCGATCACTCAGATCTCACTCAAGTCTTCCTAGACTTGGGCGGCCAAGTCTAGGAAGATTCTTGGTGGTTCCAAACTTCTTCCATTTATGAATGACTGTGGCCACTGTGCTCTTTGGGACCTGTAAAGCTGCAGCAATTTTTCTGTACCTTTCTCCAGATCTATGCCTTGACACAATCCTGTTTCTGAGGTCTGCAGATAATTCCTTTGCCCCCATGGCTTGGAGTTTGCTCTGACATGCACTGTCAACTGTGGGACCTTATATAGGCAGGTGTTGGCAATCCCCAGTCATGTCCAATCAATTGAATTTACAACAGGTGGACTCCAATTAAGTTGTAGAAACATATCAAGCAGAATCAGTGGAGACAAAATGCACCTACATATCAAAGGGTGTGAATATCTCATCTCATTATCTCTAGCCGCTTTATCCTTCTACAGGGTCGCAGGCAAGCTGGAGCCTATCCCAGCTGACTACGGGCGAAAGGCGGGGTACACCCTGGACAAGTCGCCAGGTCATCACAGGGCTGACACATAGACACAGACAACCATTCACACTCACATTCACACCTACGGTCAATTTAGAGTCACCAGTTAACCTAACCTGCATGTCTTTGGACTATTGGGGAAACCGGAGCACCCGGAGGAAACCCACGCGGACACGGGGAGAACATGCAAACTCCACACAGAAAGGCCCTCGCCGGCCCCGGGGCTCGAACCCAGGACCTTCTTGCTGTGAGGCGACAGTGCTAACCACTACACCACCGTGCCGCCCGGGTGTGAATATTATATTTTTAAATTTTGATTTTTAATAAATTGGCACAAACATTTAAAAACCTGCTTTCACTTTGTCATTATGGGCTAAATTGTGTAGAATTTTGTGACAAAAAATGAATTCAATCTCTTGTAGAATAAGTCTGTAACATAATAAAATGTGGAGAAGGTGAAAGGGGTGTGCAGAATTTCCAGCTTGACTGCATAATGCATATATTTTTTTTTCCACAAAAAAAATGCAAGTAGCGACGTACTATATTTCTAAAAAACCAGCTCATTATTTGAGCTTTTCTCACAGGATTTACTGTTAACGTTAGCCAGCCAGATAGTATTATTTATCACATCCATCTTCGCTGTGAGCATGAGCCAGCTAACTCATATTCCCCACTTTGCAAACATGAGCTAGTCTAACAAAAAAAATAATTTTCATAAAAATTAATTATCTTTACTGTCAATAATAGTCTGCTTGCTAATATTCACTATATCAGGGGTGTCCAAACTGATCCATAAAGGGCCATGTGGCTGCAGGTTTTCATTCCAGCCATGCAGCAGCACACCTGATTTGGCTTACTCAATCAACTGACACACCCACCCTTTAATCAAAGGTGGGTGTGGCTGCAAGTATTTGACTGTGTGAAGACAGTTCAGCTGATTGAATGAGCCAAGTCAGGTGTGCTGCTGCATGGCTGGAATGAAAACCTGCAGCCACATGGCCCTTTATGGATCAGTTTGGACACCCCTGCACTAGATCATTAACCTGAGCTAACCTTACATGATTTAAAATTTTAGGTCATTTTCAATCTTAAAAGCCTTCACTGTTAGAATTATTATATGTCATATTATCATACTGCCATCATCATTAAATACAAATATGCCATAACTATTTGCTGTCTGTATCTACCAGCTTGCTAATATTTCACCAGTTACTTAACACAAACAAATCTGTGACCAGAATATTTGAGGGTGTTATATATGGATGGCATGGTGGTGTAGAGGTTAGCACTGTCGCCTCACAGCAAGAAGGTCCTGGGTTTGAGCCCAGTGGCCAATGAGGGCCTTTCTGTGTGGAGTTTGTATGCTCTCCCTGTGTCTGCGTGGGTTTCCTCTGGGTGCTCCGGTATTCCCCCACAATCCAAAGGCATGCAGGTTAGGCTAATTGGTGGCTCTAAATTGACCGTAGGTGTGAATGGTTGTCTGTCTCTATGTGTCAGCCCTGCAATGACCTAGCGACTTGTCCAGGGTGTACCCTGCCTCTCACCCTTAGTCAGCTGGGATAGACTCCAGCTTGCCTGCGATCCTGTAGGACAGGATAAGTAGCTTCAGATAATGGATGGATGGATGGAGATATATATATATATATATATATATATATATATACACACACCACAGGACCTAAACTAGCTCATGGACTGAAAAAAGATTGATATGAATAAAGCAAGTGGTTATATTTATAGATATATATTCCAGTGGTGCTTGCAAGTTTGTGAACCCTTTAGAATTTTCTATATTTCTGCATAAATATGACCTAAAAACATCAGATTTTCACACAAGTCCTAAAAGTAGATAAAGAGAACCCAGTTAAACAAATGAGACAAAAATATTATGCTTGGTCATTTATTTATTTGGGAAAATGATCCAATATTACATATCTGTGAGTGGCAAAAGTATGTGAATCTTTACTTTCAGTATCTGGTGTGACCCCCTTCTGTAGCAATAACTGCAACTAAACATTTCTCGTAACTGTTGATCAGTCCTGCACACTGGCTTGGAGGAATTTTAGCCCATTCCTCTGTACAGAACAGCTTCAACTCTGGGATGTTGATAGGTTTCCTCACATGAACTGCTCACTTCAGGTCCTTCCACAACATTTTGATTGGATTAAGCTCAGGACTTTGACTTGGCCATTCCAAAACCTTAACTTTATTCTTCCTTAACCATTCTTTGGTAGAACCACTTGTGCACTTAGGGTCGTTGTCTTGCTGCATGACCCACCTTCTCTTGAGATTCAGTTCATGGACAGATGTACTGACATTTTCCTTTTGAATTTGCTGGTATAATTCAGAATTCATTGTTCCATCAATGATAGCAAGCCATCCTGGTCCACATGCAGCAAACAGGCCCAATTCATGATACTACCACCACCACCATGTTTCACAGATGGGATAAGGTTCTTATGTTGGAATGCAGTGTTTTCCTTTCTCCAAACATAATGCTTCTAATTTAAAACAAAAACTTCTATTTTGGTCTCATCTGTCCACAAAACATTTTTCCAATAGCCTTCTGGCTTGTTCACGTGATCTTTAGGAAACTGCAGATGAGCAGCAATGTTCTTTTTGGAGAGCAGTGGCTTTCTCCTTGCAACCCTGACATGCACAACATTTTTGTTCAGTGTTCTCCTGATGGTGGACTCATAAACATTAACATTAGCCCATGTGAGAGAGGCCTTCAGTTGCTTAGAAGTTACGCTGGGGTCCTTTGTGACCTCACCGACGATTGCACACCTTGCTCTTGGAGTGATCTTTGTTGGCCGACCACTCCTGGGGAGGATAACAATGGTCTTGAATTTCCTCCATTTGTACACAATCTGTCTGACTGTGGATTGGTGGAGTCCAAACTCTTTAGAGATGGTTTTGTAACCTTTTCCAGCCTAATGTACATCAACAATGCTTTTTCTGAGGTCCTCAGAAATCTCCTTTGTTCGTGCCATGATACGCTTCCACAAACATGTGTTGTGAAGATCAGACTTTGATAGATCCCTGTTCTTTAAATAAAACAGGGTGCCCTCTCACACCTGATTTGTCATCCCATTAATTGAAAATGGCTGACTCTAATTCCACCTTCAAATTAACTGCTAATCCTAGAGGTTCACATACTTTTGCCACTCACAGATATGTAATATTGGATCATTTTCCTCAATAAATAAATGACCAAGTAGAATATTTTTGTCTCATTTGTTTAACTGGGTTCTCTTTATCTACTTTTAGGACTTGTTTTAAAATCTGATAATGTTTTAGATCATATTTATGCAGAAATATAGAAGATTCTAAAGGGCTCACAAACTTTCAAGCACCACTGTATATATTTATATTTTGCTATAGATTTCTATTTTATGACTTCTACATTATCAAGTTAGTACAAAAAGATTTTGAGTTTCAAATGCTTGTTTTCCATCACAAAATTAAATGGTGTGGGAAAAAAACAACAACAACCTTTTGTATCCGAGCAGCATTTTCCATAAGAGACCACGATTCAGATTACAAAAGAAAACATCTTGAAGGATACTGGGTTTTGGTGCAAAATTAAGAAGCAAGTGTCTTGGACAATCAATGTGTCCAGAAGAATTGTGGCTGGTTCTGCAAGATGGTCAATAAAACCTACAGCTCATTTCCGTATAAAACTACACTTATTATACCTGAGACTATTATTTTATTTTTAAAGCAAAGGGTTCTCTCACACCAAATATTGACTTTGTTTCATTTATTATGGCTTCCTGTTGTTTATAATGTTTTTTTTTTATGTTGAAACATTTCATTTCATTATTTTTAAGCCATTTTTTATCTACAGCATTTCTTTGTGTGCCTAAGACTTTTGCACAGTACTGGATTTCTAAAACATCAAAGCATCTTTACATTTACTCTGACTAAACAAAGTCTATAATCAAAACCATTCACACTATTCCATCAAATTAGCATTAGTGTATTGTCGTCAGTCTGCTTTGTCCTTCTTACAGGGCAGAACAGATCCTGCCTCTGTACCCTCAAATGTACAGATCGATACAGTACTAGAAGATAAAAATGGATTCAATGATTTTTCAAAATGAGCCATAACTCAAGTTTACTCATGACTGGTGCCCCTCATGTAACCCTCCTTTAGTGTGCACTACACATTGCTTCTGGTCATCTGTCTGGTTGTGTTTAGATTTGTTCAGTATTCCCTCAATCTGTGCATCTTACAGATGATTAATCTTAAGTGCACTATGTAGCCTACTAGTCTAGGGAATAGAATGAGGGACTCACAAAAACACAATCAGTGATGCAATGTGTCCCAAACCGCACACTCTTCTTCTTCTTTTGGCTGCTCCCGATTAGGGGTTGCCACAGCGGATCTTTCATCTCCATTGCTCCCTGTCTTCTGCATCCTTTTCTACCACACCTGCCACTTTCATGTCCTCTCTCACCACATTCATGTATTTCTTCTTTGGCCTTCCTCCTTTTCGTGTGTCTGGCAGCTCCATCCTCAACATTCTCCTTCCAACATGCTCTGCATCTCTTCTCAGGATGTGCCCATACCATCTCAGTCTCATCTCTCTTAGCTTAATTCCCAAGCTCTCCACATGTGCTGTCCCTCTGATGTGCTCATTCCTTGTCCTGTCCAACCTTGTCACTCCCATCACAAACCTTAACATCCTCAACTTTGCCACCTCCAACTTTGCCTCCTGTCTGTTCGTTAAGGGTACTGTTTCCAATCCATACATCATAGCTGGTCTCACTACTGTCTTATACATCTTACCTTTTGCTTTTGCTGGGACTTTCCTGTCACAAATGACTCCCGAAATCCTTCTCCAACTGCTCCACCCTGCCTGCACTCTCTTTCTCTCCTCACTATCGCAGCCCCCATTTTCCTGCACAGTTGACCCCAGGTACTTGATTTCACCAACTTTTTTTACGTCTACTCCTTGCATTTTCAATGCACTCTCATCCCCATTCTCATTGATACACATGTATTCTGTTTTGCTACTGCTCACCTTCATTCCTCTTCGTTCCAATGCATACCTCCATCTCTCCAAACCCAACTCAACCTCCTTTCTACTTTCACCACATATCACAATATCATCCGCAAACATCATGTTCCATGGTGACTCTTGCCTCACTTCGTCCGTCAAGCTATCCATCACTATGGCAAACAAGAAAGGACTCAAAGCAGATCCTTGATGAAGTTCCACCTTCACCTTGAACCATTCAGTCGTTCCAACTGCACACCTCACTCTTATTTCACTGTTCTCATACATCTCTTGTACCACTCTGATATACTTCTCATTCACTCCACACTTTCTCATACAATACCATAACTCATCTCTCGGCACTCTATGGTATGCCTTCTCCACATCTACAAACACACAATGTAGCTTCCTCTGGTCTTCCTTGTACTTCTCAATTAACATCCTTAAAGCAAAAATTGCATCCAGCGTGCTCTTCCTTGACATAAACCCGTACTGCTGTTCACAGATTGCTACCTCTCTTCTCAATCTTGCCTCCAATACCCTTTCCCATAAAATGTGATATAAAATGCTTATTGTGATAAAGCCACACTCTTTGGAGTGTACAGCTTAAAGTGGTCCTATGGACAGATACTCCCATCTCCGCTGTGGATCTTTGCAGCTCCTTCAGACTGAAACAGACATCATGTGACAGACCATGTGACACTTTGATTGCACACAGGTGAATCTTAATCAAATAAGTGTGACTTATGAAGTTAATTGGTTGGACCAGCTGTTATTTAGGGGTTTCATATGAAAGGGGGTGAATACCTATGCTCCAGATTTCTGATTTTTCATCTTAATTATTGTTTGTGTCACAATACAACAACAATCTTGACCTTTCAAGTGGTAGGCATGTAGTGTAAATCAAATGGTGCTAAGCCTTCAAAAATCCACTTTAATTCCAGCTTGTAATACAACGAAACAGGACAAACACCAAGGGGGATGAATACTTTTGCAAGACACTGTGTGTGTATATATATCTCATCTCATTATTTCTAGCTGCTTTATCCTGTTCTACAGGGTCACAGGCAAGCTGGAGCCTATCCCAGCTGACTACGGGCGGAAGGCAGGGTACACCCTGGACAAGTCGCCAGGTCATCACAGGGCTGACACATAGACACAGACAACCATTCACACTCATGGTAAATTTAGAGTCACCAGTTAACCTAACCTGCATGTCTTTGGACTGTGGGGAAAACCAGAGCAGCCGGAGGAAACCCACGCGGACACGGGGAGAACATGCAAACTCCACACAGAAAGGCCCTCGCCAGCCACGGGGCTCGAACCCGGATCTTCTTGCTGTGAGGCGACAACGCTAACCACTACACCACCGTGCCACCTGTGTGTGTGTGTGTGTGTGTATATATATATATATATATATATATAAAAAACTATTAGCTAATATCATAACATTAATTAAAACCATGGGTGCTTTAGCTAACATCTGGTAAACTGTTTTATAGTAAAGAGCTCTGACCTTCTGGTAAAATCCATTGTCTTCTATGCAGATGTTCTACACTTGACTGAATATTGACTTGTTTATCATCGACTTGCCTATCGAACCCATAAACCGGCTAATTATTTATCTCTGCACCCTTTAATTCGAGGTCAGGGACAGCCTGAATTATTCAGTAGCCTGAAATGAGTATGTCATTTGGGAAGAATCCCAAAAGAGTCACCTGAGATTGAACACTGATGGGGCTGCACAAGCTTTAATTGATATGGCGATGGATGGGATACTCAACTGAACATGACACCATGTGATTTGGTAAATAAAAGTGGATTTGTCTGTGTTTAAAGGCATGTAAAGAAAACACACACACGAAAACTGTTATACAATATATCTATATATGGTAGATATGCTAAGGAGAATTAGCTACCTGAGTAGAATTAGCAACCAGAGGAGAATTAGCAGGATGTTTATGGTATTGAATGCTTAAATGTCCACTTTGATTTATTCATATATTTTGTGGAATTCTGATCTGAATAGCTAATTAGCTCTCTAGCTAATACTACCAAGCCTACCAATAGCTACATTTTTTTAACTGAGCAACCTGATCATTCTATCAACTTCATATTAATGATATTGAGTTATTATACTGAATATAATATGTTCCTACTGGAAAACTGTTGCTAACAACTTGGCTTTACTTTTCAGTGTACATTTTAGCATTTCATGCTGGTTGAATTATCTCAAAATCTCCAGGACATTTCACATGATTTTAAGAGAATATTATTATCACTAAGGTGGCATGGTGGTGTAGTGGTTAGCACTGTCACCTCACAGCAAGAAGGTCCTGGGTTCAAGCCCAGCAGCTGAAGAGGGCCTTTCTGTGTGGAGTTGGCGTACTCTTCCTGTGTCTGCGTGGGTTTTCACTGGGTGCTCCGTTTTCCCCCACAGTCCAAAGGCAGGCAGATTAGGCTAATTGGTGGCTCCAAATTGACCGTAGGTGTGAATCTCTATGTTTTAGCCCTGTGATGACCTGGTGACTTGTCCAGGGTGTACCCTGCCTTTCGCCCATAGTCAGCTGGGATAGGATCCAGCTTGCCTGCAACCCTGTAGAACAGGATAAAATGGCTAGAGATAATGAGATGAGATACCACAGAAATGGCTCAGACAAAAGATGGCCTTACAACATTAGGCATTTATTAAACTTTGCATTTTCCTCCCCGAGTCAAAATTGACCAGGTCTGGTTTGACTGTTTGCAAAGCGTAGAGTACAAATTATCAGCCAGTTCAACTTCATTTAACTTTACTGCTAGTTTTTTTTTCCTTCCTCTTCTCCCTTCACCCAAAGACAACAGTTGGGTTAAAGTCACTGCATCAATTGTATAGCAGCTAAGAAAACTAAGTAAAAGCTAACTTAATTACAGGGACACAGGAACTCATCTGAAGTGCAGGGTGCTGTAGGCTATGTCATCGGATGATGCACCAAATATAGCCCAAAGGCTATATTCTCAGTATTATTTCTTACAGTAGGCTACTAAAAGCCAGGCCAGAGCTATAATCTTACATTTACTGAGACACTCACATGTAATCAATAATAAGTGCATTTATTTTTTTAGACAAAAGATGAAAAATACAAAGTGCGTTCTCAGCCAGAGTGCGCCGCATAGCTGTCCATGGTATCAAACATCCAAACTATGATAGGTCATACTCGTAGGCGTACATTTTTAGGTGACAAAAACAAGATAACCATAACCTTAATAAGATTAACCATACTAAAAGAAGAGAGGGCCTATTAAATTATTTACGGCCGCATTTTGACATCGTTCATAGTCCACACTCGCGTTCGTGTTCTCCCGCTCTCACACACGCAGCGGAGGCAGCCGCGCTGATTCTCCTCTTGCGTCCATTCAATGAACTACAGCAAAGTAATAATGAAAAAAAGAAATACACAGAACCAATTAGGTCTACTATTCTGAAATAGAGTATCCTGATAACATAGAGGAAACTAGAAAAATAATTAATCAAGCAGCAAAACCACCCAACCAGCTGAGAACAATTTAACCAAAGCAACCTTAATTAAAAGCATTGCTTACCAGATGGAATAATTCCAAAGGTTGTCTTGCGCTCTGGCGTGGCACTGATGAACTCCCTCATAAGGGCGTGGATGTCCACTGTATCCAAGATATCTTGGTGCAAGTGGAGTAGGGCCCTCCGTCATAAGACTTTTTCTCTTTGGCTTTTTGGCCCCCTCCATCTTTAAAGAAATCAGAAATCCTTTTCTGGCTCATTGCTGCTACATTGACACACACCACTAGCTAAACGAACTCTCCCACCACCAGTGCACTGTTCTACGCCACTGTTCTTTCCGGTCTGGTTGAGGTCTAAACGTTTATCACTCACCTCAAACCAAATTTTTAAATTACATTTAAAACTACTTATAAGCATGTAAAAATTAGAAAAACAATGTTTTTTCATTTTGTTTTTATTTTAGAATAAAAGAAAAACGTATGCCTGAATTTACAACGCCAATGTTGTAGTTGCGTCTGTTGTCCAGGAGGGGGGTGCTGCAGCACCCTCAGCACCCCTAGTTCCTGCGTCCCTGCTTAATTACACACATTCCATTAACAATACAACATTATCAAAGAGGCTCTCAACAATGGTGGGTCCAAAAATTAACCTGGACATCTGAGACAGATGGACTGAACTATACTGGCTAAATAAAGCCCCACTCAAAGTCCATCAAATTTAGCAGAGTGGCCACATACCCCACCTCTCGCCCATAGTTAGCTTGGATAGGCTCCAGCTTGCCTGTGACCCTGTAGAACAGGATAAGTGGCTACAGATGATGGATGGATGGATGGATCACAACAATCATTGATGAATGCTGCAAGCATGTGTAGATGATGGAAAGTGTAAACACTGACATGGTTAAAGACTCAAAATAATAATTCCAATGTTTTTATACTTTATCCTGTAAGGACTAGAACTCAAATTCTACCCAGGGCAATTAACTTTTAGTGTGTGTGTGTGTGTGTGTGTGTGTTATTTATTTATGTATTTATTTTTCAGCTTTCATTTTCTGTAAGCCTGACAGATTTTTAAATTGGTTCCTCATGAATTCAAAGTGTGACAACACAATTATTTTAATATTTAAATCCAGGGTCTGAAAGCTACTATTTGTTCCAAGCCTCTGAAAGACTAGTACTGTCACCAAATATCCTGAAGTTGTTTAGTGTGAAGGCAGAATCTGAAGTAGGGCTTTTGTTTGTCGAAGACTTTCACACATGAATTACATTTCAGTCGCCATCACTCAGAGCCATGGCTTCTTTTCAAGTCCTCCAGCTAGCAAACAATGGTTCTTTTTATTGACTTATTTTTTTTTCTCTTCTGTCCTCTGAATCATTATCATCCTGACACATGGGTGCCTTCCCTGTGCTACGCTTTGCAGGTGCTTTTTTCTTTCCTGATTCGTATTGATTCTTTAAGCGGTCAATCAATGATATTTAGTTTGTCTAATGGTCATTGTGAAGAGATGTTTTCTGTCATTGGGATGAGGGGAAAACCTTGGCATTATGTCGTGCTTGGTAAGTAGAGTAATTTCATGCAGAGTTGTAATTCTTTAATATTGCAGCTGCATCATTTGTGCAGTCAGTGGTCATCAGTAGTGCTCATGTTCTGAGATGCATTTCAAGAAAAAAGATGTTTGACAAGATGGGGTTTCACCCATCTGTTACTCCAGGTATAGACCCTTTTCAGTCACGTGACCTTCGTAAACGCGACCGCCATTTTGGACATGTAGTGGACTTCGGCTCGAATCAGTTTGAATGCGAGGAAGGCGACAAGCGTAAAACATAAAAGAAAAAGGAGCGAGATGCAGAAAACACCTTCACTATCCAGCGACATAGGGCATTTACAGGGCGAGCAGAGGGAGAGATATTTGCAAAAATTGAGGTTAGCAGGCTTAGAGAACGACGTTTACCTGCTTCCACCAGGATTGTTCACTGACGTACGGAAGTACACGAAGCCCTCATCTTTACCTGACTTCGGCCCACATGATCTGTATACCTATGTCATTAAAAACCCATCGCCATACACATACATGCCAACGTCCGAGGTTCTGGAGCGCGCTCCGGCTTGCTCCAGGAGTGCTCCGGCCGAGGTTCCGGAGCGCGCTCCGGCTTGCTCCAGGAGTGCTCCGGCCGAGGTTACGGAGCGCACTCCGGCTTGCTCCGGAGCAAGCCGGAGCGCGCTGCTTAATTTGAGGGCAACCTCGGCCAGAGTGTGCTCCAGAACCTCGGCCGGAGCACTCCAGGAGCAAGCCGGCGCGCACTGCTTAATTTGAGGGGAACCTCGGCCAGAGCACTCCAGGAGCAAGCCGGCGCGAGCTGCTTAATTTGAGGGAGAGCAAGCTGGAGCGCGCTCCGGAACCTCGGACGTTGGCTCCGGCAGCTATTTACACTGGATCCGGTGTAAATAGCTGCCGGATCATAATTACAGTAAACTAGTAAATACAGTAAAGGAAAAACTTGAGACTGAAAGGTTTTAACAGTCATCCAAATGACTGAACGTAAACATTGCTACAGTAACATACCAGCTACTTGTTGAAATTAGCTAGTCAACAATAGCTACTACAGAAGAACAAAGAGGTTACAATGGGTTATTTTAGCCTATTTGGTTACACACTCGCCGCCACAGAATGTTAACAGCAATGTAATGCCTTTTCTGGCTAATTTTATTCATCTTACCTCCAACAAAGTGGTCACTACACAAGCGTTGGTATGCCGAGGGCTGCCAATCTGTTAATGGCCGCTATCCATCTTCTCCATCGGGATCCGATAAAATGATAAACCTTGCCTTGTTTGTTGATGGTTACTACATCCAGGTGCACAACAATATAGTGGCATGATGGAAGTCTTGCTGAAAGTAAAAACTTTCTTTGCTGCCGTTCCTCAATGCTGGCTGTGGTAAACTACTGGTAGTACACGTCCAAAATGGCGGCCGCGTTTGTCGTGACGTCACGTGAAAAGGGTCCATAGATCTACCTATGTTTTACTAGAGGTTTAGATTTGCCTGGAGATTAGCCCAGATGTAGATTTCACTATATTTTATACCAGATGTAGATTTACCAGTGGTACTCCAAATATACAATTACCTATGTGTTGCCCAAGGTGTACAACCCCGATTCCAAAAACGTTGGGAGAAAGTACAAATTGTAAATAAAAATGGAATGCAATAATTTCATCTCATCTCATCTCATTATCTCTAGCCGCTTTATCCTGTTCTACAGGGTTGCAGGCAAGCCGGAGCCTATCCCAGCTGACTACGGGCGAAAGGCGGGGTACACCCTGGACAAGTTGCCAGGTCATGCAATAATTTACAAATCTCAAAAACTGATATTGTATTCACAATAGAACATAGACAACATATCAAATGTCGGAAGTGAGACATTTTGAAATGTGATGCCAAATATTGGCTCATTTGAAATTTCATGACAGCAACACATCTCAAAAAAGTTGGGACAGGGGCAATAAGAAGCTGGAAAAGTTAAAGGTACAAAAAAGGAACAGCTGGAGGACCAAATTGCAACTCATTAGGTCAATTGGCAATAGGTCATTAACATGACTGGGTATAAAAAGAGCATCTTGGAGTGGCAGCAGCTCTCAGAAGTAAAGATGGGAAGAGGATCACCAATCCCCCTAATTCTGCACCGACAAATAGTGGAGCAATATCAGAAAGGAGTTCGACAGTGTAAAATTGCAAAGAGTTTGAACATATCATCATCTACAGTGCATAATATCATCAAAAGATTCAGAGAATTTTTAAGAATCTCTGTGCATAAGGGTCACGCCGGAAAACCATACTGGGTGCCCGTGATCTTCGGGCCCTTAGATGGCACTGCATCACATACAGGCATGCTTCTGTATTGGAAATCACAAAATGGGCTCAGGAATATTTCCAGAGAACATTATCTGTGAACACAATTCACCGTGCCATCTGCCGTTGCCAGCTAAAACTCTATAGTTCAAAGAAGAAGCCGTATCTAAACATGATCCAGAAGCGCAGACATCTTCTCTGGGCCAAGGCTCATTTAAAATGGACTGTGGCAAAGTGGAAAACTGTTCTGTGGTCAGACGAATCAAAATTTGAAGTTCTTTATGGAAATCAGGGATGCCGTGTCATTCGGACTAAAGAGGAGAAGGACGACCCAAGTTGTTATCAGCGCTCAGTTCAGAAGCCTGCATCTCTGATGGTATGGGGTTGCATTAGTGCATGTGGCATAGGCAGCTTACACATCTGGAAAGACACCATCAATGCTGAAAGGTATATACAGGTTCTAGAGCAACATATGCTCCCATCCAGACGACGTCTCTTTCAGGGAAGACCTTGCATTTTCCAACATGACAATGCCAAACCACATACTGCATCAATTACAGCATCATGGCTGCGTAGAAGAAGGATCCGGGTACTGAACTGGCCAGCCTGCAGTCCAGATCTTTCACCCATAGAAAACATTTGGCACATCATAAAACAGAAGATACGACAAAAAAGACCTAAGACAGTTGAGCAACTAGAATCCTACATTAGACAAGAATGGGTTAACATTCCTATCCCTAAACTCGAGCAACTTGTCTCCTCAGTCCCCAGACGTTTACAGGCTGTTGTAAAGAGAAAAGGGGATGTCTCACAGTGGTAAACATGGCCGTGTCCCAACTTTTTTGAGATGTGTTGTTGTCATGAAATTTAAAAATCACCTAATTTTTCTCTTTAAATGATACATTTTCTCAGTTTAAACATTTGATATGTCATCTATGTTCTATTCTGAATAAAATATGGAATTTTGAAACTTCCACATCATTTCATTCCATTTTTATTTACAAGTTGTACTTTGTCCCAACTTTTTTGGAATCAGGGTTGTAGATTTACTCATAGGCTCTTACAATTGTAGATTTACCCATAGATTAATCAAGGTGTAGATTTACCTGTGTGTTTGTCCAGGTAAAGTTTTACCCATGCACTAATCAAGATATACACTTTAAACATTTCATTTTTAGTCATCTTCAAACCAATAATTTACTGCACCATAGGGTAAATAGCCTCTCTGTCTATGTGTGTTTTTGACCACCCCATAATGCCCAAACATATTAAATTAAAATGTGAAGAAAGATACCTAAATGATCATATTCACTTAAAATCAAGGCATAAACCAGAAACATGCTAATGAGAAGTGATACTTCACCTGTCAGGTGTTATTACATGCCGGACACTGATGCATATAGGCAAACTTTGACAATAAAGACTATGATCAAGAAGTTTAGACATGACCTTGAGTGTCATATGAGCATCTAACACTCACATATCCATCATCATTAAGCCTTGTAATTAATAAGTTTGCTTCCATCACTGAAGATTAAACACAATATGACAGAACTCAAGGGACACATTTCAAATGCAGCTGCTTGCTTTTTCAAAATGAAAGAAATAAACACTTTGAGATGTGTTGTTTTCAGGGAAAAAAAATCAGCGATAGGGTGGTGTGATGTGCATATTTTTTCCTAGAACTGAATGTCCCCGGGGCGGCACGGTGGTGTAGTGGTTAGCGCTGTTGCCTAACAGCAAGAAGGTCTGGGTTCGAGCCCCGTGGCCAGCGAGGGCCTTTCTGTGCGGAGTTTGCATGTTCTCCCCGTGTCCACGTGGGTTTCCTCTGGGTGCTCCGGTTTCCCCCACAGTCCAAAGACATGCAGGTTAGGTTAACTGGTGACTCTAAATTGACCGTAGGTGTGAATGGTTGTCTGTGTCTATGTGTCAGCCCTGTGATGACCTGGCGACTTGTCCAGGGTGTACCCTGCCTTTCGCCCGTAGTCAGCTGGGATAGGCTCCAGCTTGCCTGCGACCCTGTAGAAGGATAAAGCGGCTAGAGATAATGAGATGAGATGAGATGAATGTCCCTAAGAATTTTCTTCCTCTAACACTATAGCAGTTTACCAGTGCTTGTATTTTATGTATTGAATGGCATGCTATACTTTTTATCCTTTATAGTTACATTTAATGTTAGTTTCTGTTATTATTAATGCTATAGCAACTATAAATAATTGTTCTCACACCAGACTCAATTTTTTCCTGTCTTGAAATTGAGAACTAGTTCATGAGTGTTAGCTATCAAGAAGTACAGTACCAGTCAAAAGTTTGGACAGACCTTCTAATTCAATGTTTTTTCTGTATTTTCATGAATTAAAAGACACCTGATGTCTTAAAGTAATGATGGACTGGCATTTTTCTTTACTTAGTTGAGTGGTTCTTAACATAATATGGATTACTACAGTTGTTGAATAGGGCTATTTATGGTATTTTTATTATTTACTATGTACTGTTTGATGATATCAAACTCATTAAGAACGCAAGAAATTCCACTAATTAACTTTTGATAAGGGGCGGCATGGTGGTGTAGTGGTTAGCGCTGTCGCCTCACAGCAAGAAGGTCCTGGGTTTGAGCCCCGGGGCTGGCGAGGGCCTTTCTGTGTGGCGTTTGCATGTTGTCCGCGTGGGTTTCCTCCAGGTGCTCCGGTTTCCCCCATAGTCCAAAGACATGCAGGTTAGGTTAACTGGTGACTCTAAATTGACCGTAGGTGTGAGTGTGAATGGTTGTCTGTGTCTATGTGTCAGCCCTGTGATGACCTGGCGACTTGTCCAGGGTGTACCCCGCCTTTCACCCATAGTCAGCTGGGATAGGCTCCAGCTTGCCTGCGACCCTGTAGAAGGATAAAGCGGCTAGAGATAATGAGATGAGATGAGAACTTTTGATAAGGCACACCTGGTAACTGAAAAGCATTCCAGGTGACTGCATCATGAAGCTGGTTAAAATAATGCCAATAATGTGCAAAGTTGTAATCAACATAAATGCTGGCTACTTTGAAGAATCTAAAATATAAAATATATTATTTTTTAAACTACTTTTTTGTTTACTCCTGTGATAACGGCCGGAGAAAGCCACCAGAAAATCAGAGCATGACTCCTCACTCTACTGCTTCTGTGGTGCTGGAAGGACAGCAGCACTTTCATACCACTGTTTTGAACAGCCAAAAGCAGCATAGCTATGGGGTGAAGCCTGCTGATCAGACACAGTTGGAGCAGAATGATTGGGTCGCAATGAGCCCTTCTCAAGCAGCTAGGGAAGTATAAAGAGGTGCCACTTCTTTCAGAGGTTATTGGAGCTTATTCCATGCACTGTATCTCATTCTCACTTTCCTTCTTTGCTCTAGACAACTCGCCAATGTTGAGAACAATGTGGAAGAAAGTCAAGAGCCATGCACTCTCTGCCGGTGGATGTGGCCACCTTCACTGCCTCTGGAAGAATGTCAAAAGACTCAGACATAACCAGCCTCTGCCCCAAAGCCATGGTTCACTGTCTGTGTTGTCCACTCACCCTCCAGCCCTCATCTTCTGAGCGTCCCTGTGCAGACTGAGGGGTGGCTAGTCCAAGCCTTCCTGAACTCTGGCAGCACTATCATTCTGCTTTGTCCCTCTGTCTTGCCAGAATGTGTAGGGCACTGCGGTACTCTCAAGGTCACCTGTGTGCATGGGTACACATGAGAGGTGGCCACTGCCTACATCTGTATCGGAGATGAGAGAGGTGAGTGGAATGTCATTGTGGGCATAGTACCTGACCTGCCTGTCCCTCTCCTCCTAGATCAGGACTCGTGTGAGTTCCTGCAAGAGTTGCCTGCCGCCAGGAGGAGGAGGAGATGCTGGGTGCCCAAAAGACCAGCAGACCGCCCCACACCACCCCACAGTCTGGCTTATGGGGCTTGAGGAAGCTATCAACTGCACTGCTGAGGGTGAGTTATACACCACCTCTAATCCACTCTTGCATGTGTTTCTGTAGGTGGCACATGAAGGGAACTTCAGACAGGAGCAAAAGCAGGATGAAAGGCTGAAGAATTGTTGGGGGCAGGTGTGCTTCACTGAGAGAGAAGATCAACTGCTGGGGCAGCCATTCTCCAAGCCCTACTTCTTGATCTGCCAAGGCCTCCTGGATCTCCACACTGAGCACTGAGGCCAGGACATAGACCTGCTAGTGGTTCCTCATTACAAGGTGGATATTGTGATGTACTTGATTACTCTCACCCATTGGGCAGCCACCTTGCTTCCAGAGTACCCTGGAAAAAGTCAGGGTAGGTGCGGCAGATTCACGTGTCATTGTACCACCCCCAAACCGATGGGCTCGTTGAACAATTCAACCAGACCCTGTAGTGAATGCTGAGGCGAGTAGTGGGTGAAGATGGCCAAAATTGGGACCTTCTCCACTACATCCTGTTTGCCATTGGAGAAACACCGCAGGCCACTGGATTAATGCCATTTGAACTGCTGTTTGGGAGAAGACCACAGGGCCTCCTGGACGTGGCTAAAGAATCCTGGGAGAAACAGCACTTGCCCTTCAGTACAACCATCAAACATGTCAAAGAGAAGTAGAATCACATACAGTGGTGCTTGAAAGTTTGTGAACCCTTTAAAATTTTCTATATTTCTGCATAAATATGACCTAAAACATCATCCGATTTTCACACAAGTCCTAAAAGTAGAGAAAGAGAACCCAGTTAAACAAATGAGACAAAAATATTATACTTGGTCATTTATTTATTGAGGAAAATGATCCAATATTACATATCTGTGAGTGGCAAAAGTATGTGAACCTTTGCTTTCAGTATCTGGTGTGACCCCCTTGTGCAGCAATAACTGCAACTTAACATTTCTGGTAACTGTTGATCAGTCCTGCACACCGGCTTGGAGAAATTTTAGCCCATTCCTCTGTACAGAACAGCTTCAGCTCTGGGATGTTGGTGGGTTACCTTGCATGAACTGCGGTCAGGACTTTGACTTGGCCATTCCAAAACATTAAATTTATTCTTCTTTAACCATTCTTTGGTAGAACGACTAGTGTGCTTAGGGTCATTGTCTTGCTGCATGACCCACCTTCTCTTGTGATTCAATTCATGGACAGATGTCCTGACATTTTCCTTTAGAATTTGCTGGTACAATTTAGAATTCATTGTTCCACCAATAATGGCAAGCTATCCTGGCCCAGATGTAGCAAAACAGGCCCAAACCATGATACTACCACCACCATGTTTCACAGATGGGATAAGGTTCTCATGCTGGAATACAGTGTTTTCCTTTCTCCAAACATAACACTTCTCATTTAAACCAAAAAGTTCTATTTTGGTCTCATCTGTCCACAGAACATTTTTCCAATAGCCTTCTGGCTTGTCCAAATGATCTTTAGCAAACTGCAGATGAGCATCAATGTTCTTTTTGGAGAGCAGTGGCTTTCTCCTTGCAACCCTGCCATGCACACTATTGTTCAGTGTTCTTCTGATGGTGGACTCATGAACATTAGCCAATGTGAGAGAAGCCTTCAGTTTTTTTTTCCTCCATGCTCTCACGGAAGGCGGTCGCATCTCTGCTCTCCTCTCCTTTTTTTTCCTGCTTGTGCTCTTTGTTCGTCTCATCTGCTGTTTTTTTTTTGAGAGACTCTCTCCACATTGAATTTCTAAACTAAAAAAGCATGGATTTGATAAACTGGTCTCCTAACGAAATTGACACAGTTTCTGGGTTTGGGGGAACCCACCTGTCCTGCCAGAACGTCTGTGGAGGTCATTGAAGATATCTACCTATTCGGAACCATGGTTACAGGACTTTTGCTGATTGGATTAGGCATTGCCCTGGTATATCGAGGAAATCAGACAATGGTGACAGCTGTTCAAAGCCCCACAAAGCTGCCCGATATGATTGGAGTGGTGGGCAAAGCTGTTGGCACTTGGACTGTGGACATTCACAACTTTAACCACAAAATGGTTATCTCAGAGCAGCTTTCAGCTTTGCAAGGAATATGTATTTCGGAGACCAAATGGAATTGAATTGAACAGAATGGATGAAATGGACAGATATGGACGAGTGGTGTGGAGGTGTAAAGACTGCGTCTGTTTGAAAGACTAAACAATCTCTATCTTATCGACATTTGGCTCCCTGAACAGCACTGGCCTTGATCAAGACCATTGCTGGGGTAAGATTCCCCCAGAAGGTCACTGCTGGGAGACACTCTCGCCCTTCCCCAATTTTCCGCAGTCACTGTTTTTCACCCCCAGTGTGACAAGCGGGTGCGTGACCAGCGCCGTTTGCATGGCTGCAGGAGCGGACGGCTGCTTGCTTGCTCTGGGTTACCTCTACCTCCTCCCCTCCTACCCCCTTCCCCCCACCCCCCCACCCCTGACTGCCCCCTCCTTCCCTCCCTCAAGTCCCATGTTTCAAGGTGTACTTGTGTTATTGTGTGCTTTTGTGGAGGTTTTTAATGTTCCCACACTGTACTTCTGATAGGAGCATAGTGGGGGGGGGGGGGGGTGTTCTTTTTTCCTCATCTTTCCTTTTTTTCTTTTCTTTTATCCCTGTCTTCCTGTCCTGTTCCCCCTCTGTAAGGACAGGTTGATGGTCAATTTCACTGGTAACAGTGACAATAAAGGGTTCATTCATTCATTCATTCATTCATTCATTCATTCAGATACTTTGAAGTTACCCTGGGGTCCTTTGTGACCTCGCTGACTATTACACGCCTTGCTCTTGGAGTGATCTTTGTTGGTAGACCACTCCTGGGGAGGATAGCAATGGTCTTGAATTTCCTCCATTTGTACACAATCTGTCTGACTGTGGATCGGTGGAGTCCAAACTCTTTAGAGATGGTTTTGTAACCTTTTCCAGCCAGATGAGCATCAACAATGTTTTTTTCCTGTGGTCCTCAGAAATCTCCGTTTTGTGCCATGATACACTTCCACAAACATGTTTTGTGAAGATCAGACTTTGATAGATCTGTGTTCTTTAAATAAAACAGGGTGCCCACTTACACCTGATTGTCATCCCATTGATTGAAAACACCTGACTCTAATTTCACCTTCAAATTAACTGCTAATCCTAGAGGTTCACATACTTTTGCTACTCACAGATATGCAATATTGGATCATTTTCCTCAATAAATAAATGACCAAGTATAATATTTTTGTCTCATTTGTGTAACTGCATTCTCTTTATCTACCTTTAGGACTTGTGTGAAACTCTGATGATGTTTTAGGTCATATTTATGCAAAAATATAGAAAATTCTAAAGGGTTCACAAACTTTCAAGCACCACTGTAGATAAGGTGGCCCCAATAGTGCACCAACACATGCTTGACGCCCAGTCCGCATGGAGCTGCCACTATAACTGCTCTGCACAGTCTCAGGAATTCCAGCCTGGTGCCCGAGTCCTACTACTCATCCCCACTGCCACCTGCAAGTTCCTCGCATGGTGGCAGGGTCCCTTGACTGTGGCTGAGCATGTCAGGCCAGTGAACTACTACCTGCAACAGCCAGGTAAGCAAAAAGACACCCTACTTTATCACATAAACCTCTTGAAATGTTGGGATGAGTCCCTTCCACTGCTCTCAGCACATGCCCTTGTGTCCCCAGAATCTCCAGGGTGTGCACTGGTCCAAGTGGGAGGAGAAGTCTCCAGCCATCAGTATATAGGTTTGTTTGCTGCAGAACCAGGCCAGACCCACCTGATCCAACACGACATCACACCCCCATCCTTCACCAGTTGTGATTTGCCAGTGCTCCTATTGTAGCCCAAAAGCCCACCATTCTGCAAATGAGGAGGAAGTGGCACAAATGCTGCAGGAAGGGATCATCAAAGAGTCCACCAGCCCCCGGTCCAGCCCCATAGTAGCACTGCACAAGCCTGATGGAAGTCTAAGACTCTGACTTCAGAAAGCTCAACACAGTCTTAGACTTTGACAGCCACCTCCCACCCAGAGTGAAAGATCTGGTCAACAGGATTGTGAGGGTCCAGTTCATCTCTACCTTGGACCTCACTATAGGCTACTGGCAAGTTGTGCTGATACCCTGGGCCCATCCAAAAACTGTCACTACCAGAGCATGAGGACAGTGGCAGTACAAGGTCCTCTGCTATCATTTCAAAACATTTTAAAAAATTTGCACAATCCTATCCTATCATTTCAAAGCAGATGATAGGTGGTGCTCTTTGTGAGCGGCCGCGTTTATTGTGTGTTCTCCGCTTCTGTCCTGTTTTATGGTGTTTTAGCTTCATGTTTATCACCAAAGTACAATATTAGTGTTATTAGGGTGCTGTTAACTACTTGTGTGATCTATGTGACTACCAAGCGGGTTGAGAAAGGAACTGTTGCATTGAATTTTGCCTGGAGTGTGCGGCCACTTGGTTTTGAACAATGGCAGGGAGGGGACTCTGACAGTACTCTTCACATTACTTCCACTGTCTCAAGTCAGCGGCATCACCAGCAGGAGTACAACTCAAGAATTTACTTCGTCAGTTGGGTCTACTACATCTTCATTCTAGACCGCGTGGCTGTTGCGCTGGTAAGAACTTTCTACGCAAAATTCCTACTGTTGTTGGTTATGGATGCCATGACCTTATTAGGAAATGTAAATAGCACCTGCATCCAACCAACCTGATTAAGTGTGACGTTTCTAAAGTTCCAGTGTCAGCTGCAAGAAGAGCATGTGTCCCCCGAATGTTTTTGTGCAACCCCAGGTCATTGATAAACAAACTGGATGAGTTTCAAGCTACACTGTCTCATAACAAGGTGGACATCGCTGTCGTGTCGGAGACCTGGCAGACAGAAAACCATCCTGTGTCAGTCATTATGTTAAGCGGCTACACTGTTTTTTCAAAGCAGAGGTTGGATAAACGAGATAGGGGTGTAGCGGTGTATGTGAATCAACAGATTCCATCAGGACAGCTTACTGAATATGACATTCCCGATCATCTGGAATGCGTGGGGGTCTGGACCAGGCCACGTTGACTACCAAAAACGCTGTCCACTATTCTTGTCTGTGGACTCTATCTTCCCCCCAACTCACCTCACCGAGACCTCTTGATGGACCACCTGTTGACTGTTTCTGACAGTATACGTGCTAAATACCCTGACTGTGCCCTCACATTCCTCGGGGATTTCAACCGTGCGGACATCTCGGATCTGTGCAGAGGCGGTCTTCTGTCGCAGGTCGTCAAAGCCAACATGCGGGGGAATGCTGTTTTGGACCTTATCATATCTAACATGCAAGATAAGTATATGCATCCTTCCATCTTACCCCCCCGTGGGACTCAGTGATCATTCTTCAGTCCTCTGGATTCCAAAAGACAGACCTATCAACAACAAGCCCATTAAGAAACAAGTCCGCCCTCTATGCGAATCTGGTTTGTTTGAATTTGGTCGGTGGATCATGGCGCATGACTGGAAAGAGTTGTATAATGCTGAGAGTGTTTTTGCAAAAGCGGATGTCTTCTATGCTTCACTTGAAGAAGCTATTGACAACCACTTTCCAACCAAAGTCATTACAATACATAGTACTGATAAACCTTGGGTGACACCTCAGATCAAACATCTCATTAGTCTGCGACAGAAAGCCTTTCATAAACACGGTCACATTATTTGGAAGTTTTATTGGAATCTAGTTCAGAGAGCACTATCTTGAGCCAAGAAGAGTTACTACACTGACCGGGTTGCCTCCCTCAAGCATGCCAATCCACGACGTTGGCATCAGGAGGTCATGAACATGGTAAATGTGAGTAAAGGTGGGAGTGAGATAACCATTCCAGGACTGGATACCGAGGTCAATGCATCTGTTGCAGACATCATCAACACAAAATTTGCCGAAGTGTCCAAGGCACTCCCTGCATTGTATCTCTGTCAACTGCCCACCTTTCTACCCGCTGCAAACCAGCTCCCCACTTTGCATGTTTGGGATGTTTACCAGCGGCTCCTGGCGGTTAAGACAACCAAGGCACCTGGCCCTGACAACATTCCTCTGAAGCTACTCTGTGAGTTTGCCTGTGAACTTGCTACACCATTCTGTCACATACTCAATGCTTCTTTCAATGAGGGAGTTGTACCATACCAGTGGAAACAGGCAGTCATTGTTCCCCTTCCTAAGACGCAGCCTGCAAGTATAGACCAGTTAAGACCTATCTCCTTAACTTCTCAGTTTTTGAAAATAGCTGAGTACTTTGCAGTGGAATGGATTCTACAAGACATCAGCTTTGACAAGAGACAGTATGGCAGTCTTAAGGGACGCTCAACTGTTCATGCTCTGGTGAGCTTAGTTGACAGTCTGTGTAGAGGCACTGATGCTCCAGCATCCATCTGCACTTTAGTGGCTGCTGACTTTTCAAAAGCCTTTGGTAGGGTGCATCACAACACAGTCATCTTAAAACTGCTGAACAAGGGTTTGAGGAGTGAGTTAATCCCATGGATCTGTGACTTCATTTCTGACAGGAAGCAGTGTGTCCGTTACCGTGGTTCACTCTCCAGTTGGGAACATCTGTCTTGTGGTGTTGCTCAAGGAACCTTGCTCGGTCCCATTTTGTTCCTAACCCTTATTGATGATGCGGCAAGTAACACCGCCATTCCGACATGGAAATACGTGGACGACATGAATCTGCTTGTGTCCAGAGCCCTCCACCAGCCCTCCATCCTTCAACAGGAGTTGGACGAGCTACACTTATGGTCTACGAACAACCACATGCTGCTGAACGGTACTAAATGCCTCACCATGCATGTGACTTTCTGTCGAAACCCTCCTCTACTTCCACCACTTCAGATTTGTGAAACGCCCTTAGCTGTTGTATCTTGTTTGAAAGTTCTAGGGCTTCACATCCAAAAAGATCTGTGATGGGACAAACAAGTTGATCAAATGCTAAGTTCAGCATCGAGGAAGCTTTACTTCCTCAAACGACTAAGGAAGTTCGCCCTGTCT